>NC_089853.1:6311904-6449404 GCF_036373705.1 Amia ocellicauda
TAGGCGATCATGTTGTGTAGCAGGGTGGCCAACAGGCGGTCTTCGTCGTCCTCCAGGCGTTTGCGGTCGTGGTCCCCCAGCGACAAGTACCTGTGTGGAGGGACAGGGGCTCAGTAGCTGTGGGATGGTTTGTAAAACCCAGCCAAGACAGATGGACCGCTTTGAGTACCAATTAGAAATCCACGTCAGGAAAGCGAGACCTTTGCCCGTGTGGTTTTCGGTTTTCAGCACTCCACTGGCGCAAAAAACAACAGAGCAACGAGAGTCCTGTTGGAAGTTTTGCCAGGCTGGTGAAAGGTGCTGCAGTCGTACCTGTCGATCATTTCCTGCGGTCCCTGGTCCATGCCCATGCCCTCCCTCTCCAGCATCACGGCATCCAGGTAGGCATCTTCCCAAAACTGCACCTGGTCCCACAGTGTGGAGCGCTCCTTACCTACACACACACACGCACGCACACACAAACACACACAAGACAGCTCACACCTGCAGTCAATTTAAGCTACACAGCAGAACCTTTTTTTCCCGCTGTTTTGATACAGGCATTGCAAGGGGCTCGTTTGGCGGTTATTAGCAGCAGGGTTAGCAGTAGTAGAAGTTGTGATATTAGTGACACGGTTCCCGGTCGAGCCCAAAGTACCGATTGAGATTCACAGGTTAGAGTTTGGATCCCCAGGAGCCAGAAATGAGCCCCTTGCAATGGTTCTGACATCAGATGAGTCTGGAAATGATTTAATGAATTAAACAGTAAAACCAGCACGAAGACAAGGACTTACTGTAGAAAATTATAAGTCTGTTTTGGGCTAGATTGGGTTGAGGCATCATGCAGGGTGCAGACACACACACAGTATAAAAGGGAAGGATTCAATATTATTATTATTAAAGGATTGATTTCACTGTCCGATTAAATGCCGTGTTGCTGAAAGAGTGTTTTTATTAGAAACCTCGTCCTCCACCTCTCTGAAACGTTTTGACAAAAGCCTGACTGAATTATATTGTTAATCATGCATTTGTTTGGGGGTGGGGGGGGAGGGGAGGTGTTAGTATTGTTCTTTATCGCTTGATATCAGAAACAACTCTTATCAACAGGATGACATTAACACCACAAATGCATGCGTCCATAATGTTGCAAACAGTATTACATGCATTCCCATCATTCAACGGTCAAAATATGAGGGGCTGGTTTATTTATCTACTGGATTAACACCGTCACAATTATGGCAGCTGCTAAAACTCATGATTTCCTATTTTGGGGGGTGGAGGGGTGTTAAGAGGCCAGTCTGCTTATTAGTGTGAAGGGGTGACAGCAATACTGTCACTTCTCTCGCAAGGAAAAGAGACAATTAAACTTTCTATTTAAAGGTCACACAAACATGTGTGAAAATATCACTTCAGGGCTGACGTATGGGGAGGGGGGGGCGACACAGCTCCTAGGATTCAGTGTTTTTGTTTTGTTCTTTTCATACATTTCATCCAGCAACCTATGCTATGAACATCACCATTTTGTTCCTCAGTTAGAAATAATAAGTACAAGAAGTAGACAGGACAATGCTACAGAAGGAGATATGCGCACTTTAATTGTTTTTCTTCCACCCCAAAACTAAAAACAAAATAAAAATACTAATGACATCGACTGCTTCCCTGTGAAGGTGTTTCAATGGGAAATCATTTGAATCACTCCTAAAACAATAACAATACGACATCCTGTTCGATGTGCCACTTAAACACAGGCGATACACAGCTGAACACTGCTCGACAGAATCAAAATAGTTGCTTTTTTATCCCGCCTTTAAAATGGCCACCAACGAGGACGTAACTCGAGAGTATCCTACAAAAAACATTTTAGGAGCGAAATGCTGGACTGCATGCAGACACACAAACACACACCACACTGTACGAGCAAACACAGCAAGCCAACAAGCTCTCAGGGCATGACACGGGTGGGTGAAGGGTCACAGGTCATAGGTCAGAGGTTAGTATTACTCAGAGAGAACGTCTCCATAGCTGCATCCTCCAGCTGGTCCCACATGGAGCTCTTGTCCCTCCCTGTGAGGGGTCCCGGCCAAGCAGCGTGGAGAGAGAGAGGCGGCAAGGTTGGAGTTAAGCCAGAGAGTAGAGGTGCGACATTCGATTGGTTAATTACAGGACGACAGACAGCGCAGGTGAGCGGCAGACGTCCGCAGCGGTCAATGTGTGACAATGTGTAGAGGACACAGGAAGTGTGTCAGACTATACTGGTGTGTTGTTTAACCAGCTATTTTGTTTTGTTTGTTTGTATTAAGAAAGAAAACCACACCATCATGTTAATGGTGAGAGGTTAAGATGAATGCGAGGGCTATTCACGTCCACAGTGGGATGGCTGCAGCTGTGAATTGAACTCGGCCCACACTCTGTGTTCAACAGGCGTCTATGCATCACCGTAATTCACTTGTTTGCACACAGAGAGCAGGGCTCGGAGACCTCACAATTCACCGAGCGCGGCCTATTGTGTTGGAAATTGTAAGACCGCCTATTAAATGAGACTGATGAAGCCAGGGTTAGTAAGTGGCTCATCGGAAAGACAACGTGTTTGAAAATGCCTCACAAAGCAACTTCTGCCGAAGCCAAAGAGCAGAAGCGGAGGAACAGAGATTGAAAGAAAGAGGAGAGAGAGAGAGAGAGAAAGGGCAACTCAGTCGGCTTAGGGATAGTCTCTATACTTTCAACACTTCTACTGAAGACTGGATCATAAGTTGACCCTTTCCTTTGATTCAGTACATTGGATGAAAGAACATGACTTTCAGACGATTCATTCAAGAACCAAACATCAACACACAAAGGTCCCCTGCGTTTACACTACTGCACACAGCTCTTCATCAAAAAAACACATTTCCAGCAGCCTGATCACCTAGCCTTGGCAGCTCCATTCACTGCACTTCCTGCCCAGAATCCCACACACAGGGCAATGGGAGGCGGTGTATTGGGGGACAGGAGAGGCTGGGAGGGGCGCGGTCTTACCCAGCAGGCCCTCGCACAGGTACACCCTCATGCTGACGTCCTCAGGGGCCACGGGGGGCGGCCCTCTGCCCGGCAGGCTTCCCCTGCCCTGCTTCAGGCCGGGCTTCAACATGTGAGTCTTCCCCTGGGAAAGAGCAATATCATCATTAATGATCAGTCATTCAGCAAGAGCTGCTTACAGAGACACCGGGGCGAAGTCAACAGCGGGTCACACGTGACGGGACCATGGGGGTGATCTGAAGGAAGGACTTGAGCTTCTGCTGAAATAATACCTATAGCTTCGACCCGGGACCATCCAGTTCCTGGGTGTGGTGAAGCTACGAGTGGATCAATGGTCCTGTTGTGCACGGTGTGATTTAGAGGCACACCCCCACTGCTTTCCATTGCCATGTCTGCGTTTCAGCTCCCATCGAATTACTTAATTGTTCGTCAGCAGCCAGACTGATTAAGTAAACAAAACTCACAAAGACGGCGCTGGTGGCAGGATTGGTCTCGATCTCGCTGTCGGAGAGCGTGCCCCTGGACACGGTGAGGTGGGGGGCCAGTCTCCCCGCCGGTCCGTCTCCCGCGTTGCTGCTCAGGTCGCTGTCCGCCCCCAGGGTCTCCCCCGAGCTGTTGCTCACCTTGGAGGTCACAAAGGGAACAGAGCGAGTCAGTCGTAGTGCTCTCCATCTCTCTCTTTCTCTGCCCGCTCTCTGTCCATTCAGAGATCTGGGCAACTCTCAGCTATCAGCAGCTACAATTTCCAAACTGTCTGATGAATCAGCTAGTGGCTCTAAAGCAAATTTCCCTTAAGGGTTATTGTTTTGTGCTGTATGTGCAGATAAATGAACAGATCAATAAGCACAGTGATAAAACTGTCTTCAAAGCAAGGCAACATTAATCTACTAGTTACTTATAGGAGTTAGGAGTTACTTATAATGCTTCATAGATTAAAATAAAAGTGCTCTACGCTGCCCTGTCCACTGTGACTCAACGGGCTCTACACGGGCTGCTTCGGAGGATCTGCGGCCTCAGATAGAGGGTCGCACTGTGGGAGGACGCCAACAGAGAGGAAGCGGCTGCCAACAGGAGGAGAGGCAGCGAGAAGCCTAACCACTCTGCCGTGGCCGTGCCCTACCACTGTACTGGCCTCGGAGTCCTGGCTCGTGCTCCGGGTCAGGGCGGGCGGCTCGGAGCTGGCGATGGACTCGGAGTCGCTCTTCTGTGTCCGGAGAGAGAAAGAAAGAAGGAGAGAGAGAAAGAGAGAGACCCAACCGTGAGTGTTTCGGTCAGTAAAGTCTAACTCGTCAAGCTTCGGAGTTCGTGACTCGAGACGCAGACCTGTGAGCCCGAGGTGACACTCAGTCCGCTGTCGGCGCTGATCTGAGATTTCTTCTCGTCTGTGTCGCCCAGGTCAAAGAAGGGCTTCCCCCCCTCAGTCCCTGCAGGAAAGGCACAGTTAACACACGGCGACCACGGGCTGCCAGCATCACCCACCCTGGAACAAGTCACGTGACCAGCTGAAGCAACTGAGGCAGAAGCTACTCCACTTAATTGCTGCGGATGCGAGTTTCCATTTTGGTTCTCCTTTCGGGAGAAGTGGCTCCACGTTTGGTGTGCAGTGAGGAGATGGACCAGGTGCAGTGAACTGGGCTACAATTGCAGGCACTGCAGAGGTATCCCATGCTTTTCTCTCTATACAATGCATCTTCCATCAGACGCAGGGTTTAACCAGTCAGGGTGAAATGTTGTAGTTAGTTTTAAGGGCTTACTATTCTCTGGTGGGTCCTCTCACATCAAGCTTGTATTAAGCTTGTGTCAATTTCAATGTATGAAGGGCTCTGTGGAAACCCTGTGGAGGGCGCTGTTCTAAATAAAGATCGATCGATTGATTGATCAAGGCAGTATAAACATTAACCCTTTTGTCCTTGTTTACATCATCAATATTGCACAGAAAACTGCTTTAAAACCTCTCAAAATAGAGACAGTGCCTCAAATCACTCGGCTTGTGTATATAGATGTGTATATGTACAACAACATTTTATTTATGATGACTGTCAAGGAAGAAAGGGTACATTCTTGAAACCAAAATCATCATAATTGCATGGGAACATCTAGCAAGCTCTTGGTCATGTGCTTTTGCTTCAGGGAAAACAAGCCTGTGAGACTTTGGTGTCGGAGACCAGGACAGTCAGCAGTCGGAGTTCGTGTTGATAACCGTCGCCTGGACGGGATCTGGGAGGCCGCAAGCGGGGACTGCCGTCCACACACAGCACGGGGGGATTCTCCGGGCCCGTCGGAGTCCCCCGACAGTCCTGCAGAACCTCCCGTCAAGCTCCTGGCATTTGAGCCCAGCGCTACACAGCTGTGCCAGGCCCTGAGCTCAAACGCCTGCCTACTGAGGGGCCAGTGCATGGGCTGCATTCACCAAGACAGCAATGCCTGGAGGTCTACACACTGCATGCATTGATTTGTTCTCTCTTTGGAGCACTGAAGTATATAAATAAATATATAAATAAATATAACTGAACCGCTTTTGTTTTTTTCCATGTCCTTGACGCCCATCCGTGGAATTAATTCTTAATAAAACCCACCTTTCCAAACACATGCACGGGACGCTTGAAAATATAAAATCTCCATTTTCTAAATCTGCGTTTGGAGCAGGAACTCGTCTCTGTCCTATCAGAGCAAATCCTGCGGGAATTCAGCCCTTGCACGACCTTCCCCACCCATCGGGGCGCGCTGTGCTAGCGGCTGGGTGAGCAACAGAGACTATGCGAGAGACAGAGAGAGAGACAGTCAGAGTGAGAGACAGAGACAGAGAGAGAGGGAGGGAGGGAGGGAGGGAGGGAGGGAGAGAAAGAGAGAGAGAGAGCATAGGAGAGGTGGAGAAAGAAAGTGCGAGGATCTGCGTGGGAGAAGATCAGTAAAGACCGAGAGAAACGGTCCGAGGGAGAGCAAGGCGCCCAGAGCACAGACAGACAGACACTTCTATTGCCGCTACCTGGGGAGGCAAAAACAGATCTAGCTGGCTGAGGGAATCCATAGCTGCCAACCCACACACAGCAGGGCAACACGAGAGGGAGGTGGGGGTGGGAGGGGTGGCAGGACGAGGACTAGATCGAGTGGTTCCGCCGACTTCAACACACAAACAAAGAAACCAACACACAACATGTAAAAGGAAAACAAAACCACTCGCGGCCAACTAGAACTGGTGTGCGATGTAGACACTTATTTGTATTGTTTTCTTGGGTCAAGTTCCAGCTGCTTTGTAGCCTGTAAGATCTCAACATAGTGGTTGGTTCTACCGTCTCAAGAGAGTAAAATGCCTGGCCTACAGACACTGCCTTTTAAATCCTGGATTAGGATACAGTAACCAAAACACAATAACTCAAACACAAATCAATTACGCTGTGAGTTCTCAGCACCATGAACCATGTAAAGTAATGCATCTTGTAACGGTCACACAATGGTTGACCAGTTTTGTGTGCAAAAGGTTTGATACTTCCCACCCAGTAGGGGGCAATATTGTCATCTTATTGTCTCAGAGAGCACAGGTCCAAAATAAAATCATTTATAAACTGACACAGCTAATTGGTTGATTCTGCAAGCAATCAGAATTGATCTACCCTACAACTTGAAGAAGGATATCTATACAAACGGATGAATACGGAGCATTAAGTGCGGATCAAAATCCTTTGTGTTTGCCTTCAGATTGACTACTGTTAAAATAATAATAATAATTGATCCGACCAGGTCAAAATGTGTATATCTGGTGATTCAAATATTGCTTTTTAAACCCTGCCTCAATCTTGCGATCAGTTCACTCAGGATACCAGAGAGGAGGAAGGGGGGAGGGGGGAGGAGGAGAAGGGGTGGGTTGGGTTCAGAGTTGGCAGTTATGAGAGATCTCTTTTTTTGTGTGAAATGTCTTACTCTGTTTTTCCATAGCTTTTTGCTTTCTGATATCCTGGTGCTTGCTCCACAATTCTACCCAAGATGCATTGCAAGCGAGGAGAGAAAGACAGAGAGAGAGTCAGAGAGCTGGTCGGACAGGCAGGAATGGAAGACCATGGGATTAGAAAATAAAATCGATATCAATAAAGACGAAAGACACAACCAAACTCAAATGATGCAGGTTACTATTATTATATATATATATATTTTTTTTTAAAGAAAACGGGGAAGCACTTTGTAATTCGTTTCATCAACGTATAGGTCCACTCGAATCAAAGTGTCTAAAAACACACCTGGTATTGTTTCATAATCATAACGTTACCCAAATACGCACCTTTACAAAGTGCTTCCTGGGGAAAAATAAATCAATGACACAAAATAATGAAATTAAAATAGCAAAACATAATTAACCAATAAGGGGAGAATCAATGTGCAGCCGGTACAGCCATTAGAATGAGAATCGGCAGAAGCGGTGACACGGTTTCATGATCGCCCAGTAGAATTGAAGGTGCATCTCGAAAACAAAGGGGGTCAGAGGTCAAGCCCGAGTCCGGTGTACACAGACCTGTGTTAATGAAGCTGCTGAGCAGAGACCATGTGGGAATGGTGCATCACTAGAAACAGACGGGTTAAAGCACAACTCTGCCCCTTCAGACCAGTATCTCTGAATTTGAGAGCAGTGCAAACACAAGCAAAAATGCCAATTTGACAAAACACAGCCACGCCCGGCTTAGGTAGAGTGTAACTTAACGAACCCACCGAAGTCAAATAATTTAGAATGACAGTCCTCCTTCTACAGACAATCGGTTTGTGTTCATAATGTGTTCAGTCTCATTCATCTCATGGTGGTTTGGTTTAAGTCTGTTTACAGAGGAACAAGGGGGTCACCTGTGGTCTCGAAAGAGGAGAGCTAGCATCCCAAGACACCCACAGAGAAAACTGCAGTAGCTTCAGATGTTCAGACTCCTGCCCCAACCATTTTTAGTGTCTGCCTGTATTTAGTGAGATTTGTTTTGTCTAGTTGGGGTTTGAAATGATCTCAGATATGGCTCAGATACTGCAGATTTCGCTTGGAGGAGAAAATAAACAAATCAAAAAACAAGGAAGGTCTGATAAAGGCATGCAGCAGTCCTGTAGAAAAACGTAAACATGTGCACAGAACTGTTCAACTCAAGGCACGTTCAAGTGTGTCGTTATTGACAGCTTTTCTGCCATTTTGCTTTTAAAGACAGGTATTTAGGGGCGAAATAATAATATAAAAAACTAAAACTACTGGTCTTAACTGGCACTGAGAGGCTGTGTAATAATTTGGAGGGCTGATTATAGCTCCTCTTCTATTCCTGCTGTCCTCAACATCTAGAGTACATCATTAACAAAAAACAGACATTTTCATCAAGAGGCCTGACATCTGTGTTTGTTTTGTTCTGCTACTTTCTGACAGTAAATCTCATTGAATGGACTAAAAAGACCGTCTGACTAGTGGAACTAAACCCCGTATTCCTTTCAAAACCTCAGACCACTGGGAAATGTCGAGTTACACAGCCAGTTATGCTTTCCTTTACGGATCTTCCCGATGGACACCTGCCTGTAAATAACTGGGTTTGGAAGTCCAGGGTCCTCAAACGTTAATCTGGACCTTCCACGGACATTACTCGAGGTCAGGAAAACAATCTCACCACTGAGGGTTGAGTTTTTGTTCCTGATTTCTCCCGTCACATGGTCTCTCAGATGGAAAAGGAGCAGCTACACTGGGACTCAATGTGTGTGTGGGGGGGCAGGGGACACGAGAACAGCTCCCCTACTGGCCGAGGCGGGAGCTGCACCCCTTACGTGTGCATGCAGGTCGGTACACACCAATGGAGGCTATAAAGTTCTCTTCGTTGAGACTCCGTGTGTCAAACTGGCGGACCCCCTTCCCTGTGGAGGAAGAGGCGGCGGGGTGGAGCTGGAGCTTAGGGACCAGCAGGGGGCCCGCGGGCCGGGCGGCGTCCCCTTTGGGCGTTAAACTCTCCTTACTGCCTGGACTGCTGCCTCCTCCCTCCGTGGGGCTCCGTTTGCGCTTCTCGGGCTCTTCAGAGGAAAGCAGGAAGGGAGGGAAGAAGGGGAGGAGAAAGAGAAGGAGAAGGAGGGGGAGGGGACAGACAGGAGGAATTGTGATCAAGAGGCAGAGAAAGTCACGGAAGGGAGGAAAAAGAAAGACAAGGGAAGGGGAGTTCAGGTTGTTTTGGTTTTGGTTTGTTTGTTTGTTGTCAATTACAAATTACAGAAGAAAAACCACAGGGACCAGAGAGAGTGAACACCCAGGGGACAGGAGACAGCGTGTGAGAGAGCGAGAGGGCGAGAGGGCGTCTCCGCAGAGGCTGACCAGCGAGAGGAGACACAGACGGCAGTCTGACCCGCTTCAGAGTCTGCTGAGAGCCAGGCCTGGTCACACGAGTGCTTTAGTTTCTTTAACCATGAAGAGCCTATTCGTTTTTGTGCAATTGCCCCAGCAGGGGTACCTTACTACAAACACCCGTTAAGCATTATTGAAATATAATGTGGGGGGGAGGAGGGGATGTCTGCTTATGTTACTGATGTCCCTGACAGTTCAGCTCAGTGGCAGGTCCAGGACTATGTCATTTACACCACTAATCATACATCTGCTCTCGTTCAGCAAAAATACTAAAAAGCTGCAGTTTCTGTGAAGGCCGAGTCAGGCTGAGTCATGCTTTCAGCAGAAGTTGTGAGCACAGCGGTCTGCAGAGAGGTCTGCTTAGAGCCCTGCCATCTCACAACGTGCAGCAGAGATCGGGATACGTGTTCACAGAGGGCCCAGAGAACAGAGCTGTGAGGAGATGGGGCAGTATCGGTGGAAGTTCTCAAAGTTAATTAAGATGTGCTCTATGTAGCGCAGGGCTGGCAAGGATGGAGATGTCTGGATGGGCGGAAAAATGAAAAAGAGCAGAAATCAAGCATTTGTAGCCATTGTGGTGGGCAGCTCTGACTTGACCTGTGCGTTTGTTTTCGTAAAAAAGGAGATGCAATTGAATGACTAATCACTTGTCCACTCCCCAGGAGCCGCACACATCTTCCACTTCAACCGCGCACTTCAGTCGACCCCTGTTTGAAAGCACTCGGAAGCGTCCGTCCACGGATTTCCAATTACTTTTCCAATGTCAAAACACATCAAGCCTACATGTCTCTCTCCTCCCTGCCTGTGATTATAACAAGAGGTGGACTGACTGCTGCACTTCAGAGCTAAAGAGGAAGTTGTTACTGTTCTCGCCACCCCCCCCACACACACATTTCACTAATTATTTCAGTAGCAGTTCTTTCATAACCGGACGGTCAATCCGGTGCCGTTTCCAGTCGTCCTGGCTGTTCTGCTTGGCAGAGATCCCTGAGACTCAGCGCCAGGTCCAGAGGTACCGGCCTCGACCCGGTTCTGGCTCTTTTCCCACCTTACCTTTGGTGTAGTAGTGGGTGCGGGCGATCTCCAGCAAGTTGAAGACGCTGGCCATCCCCCCCAGCCCGGCGTTGGTGTACGAGTGCTCCAGGCTGGACACGGTGCATTTGAGCAGGTCCAGCATCCCCTTGTACACCTTGCGACTGATCTCCTACAAAAACAACAAAACAACATGCAAATCAAACCAATTACTCACACAACTTAACAATTAATAGTTTTTGTCTTTCCTGTTCTACCAAACCCCAATTATACCAGTTAATCAATCAGCAGGTTCGTGTTTGGATTCTATCTTCACTACTGGCTCCGCCCCTTACTCACCACGTCGTGGATGACCTCCTGCCGGGCATCCTCCTCCGACTGGATGGCCCGGTTCAGCTTGCTCAGGACGAAGACGCGCAGCTGTTCGTTCTCCAGCAGGCGGCGCACTTTCTTCATGTTGAGCCAGCCCACGCCCTGGCCCTCCAGAACGTTCTGCACCACCTCCTTCAGGAACTGCTGGTTCTCGCTGCCGGGGGGCGGACACGGGCACAGAGAGGGGCAGAGGTCATTAGTCTCCACGGGCGGCTGGCACAAAGACTGGATGAAGTTCTCCTCCTCAGGTCTTTTGCAGAGATCACAGGGCACCAGTCCGGCCTCGGTCCTCACCTCGTGTTGTTTGCTCGGCCTTGCGGAGACGGAGACTCCTTCTTCACCGTTGGGCTGTGCTTGATGACGGACGACTTCTGGTCCACCAGCGCTCTCCTGTTGCCTATAAAACGCCACACACATAGTCTCGGGCTGGACTTCCAGAGAGCAAATGCAGGACTACAAAACTGTCCTCTCCAACTTCTCAAACACTTACTATGTTTACTATGGTTTACTACAGACAGTAATAGTTATATTAATGGCACTACAACTACCAATACCAATTCTTCTACAATAAGAGTAGAAACAACAATAACAATATTAATAATAATACTAATAAACTAGGAAAGGAGAGAATGCCAGCACTCTAGCATCGCACATTGGCAGAAAACAGGAGTGACTTAAAAACTGAGAGGTTAAAAAACGCTATGAGTAAATGTCGGCACCGTGAGGTCACACAAATCATAGACATGGTGTTTAGTCATGCAGCACTGGTAAACAACAATAAAGAGTACGATAATAATTAGGCATGTGGTTAAAAAAAAATGGAGTTGTTGCCATTAATCACATTAGAAGACAGGAGGGTCAATGGGAAGTCGAGGTGGTGGATGTCATGTGACATAGACTGGCCAACATGAGTGTAGCCTGGTGAGGCGGGTGCAAAGGATGCTGGGAGGTTGTTGTTGACTGGCGTATAAGCATGCAGCTCATGCAAGGGTGAGACCCACCTTCACTGCTGACAGGGCCAGCCTCAGTTATTATCTCCATTATAGAATTTAGCCCAAATACTGGACACAAAATCCACAATTAGTGCAGTGAAAGAAACCACTCAAGCCATAACAAAACTAGTTAAACAAAACCAACAAACACTTCTTCAAAAAAAATAAGAATCTATCAAAAAATACATACACAACAAAATAACCCGATTAAAGAGTTGCAAGCCAGAGAGAAATCAATACAGGCACGACACTCAAACATCAGTCCAGTCCCGACACCGTGCCGATCAAAGCGGACTCCTCGATCAAAGCCCATTGAGACGAATGTAGAATTTATATTCATCTGTCCCTGGAGCCAAGAGGCTGATCATAAAGTGTTGTGGGGTGCAAGTTTATGTTTTGGAGCATATTCTGAAAGCCCAGATCACACTTCAGACAGTCCTGTACTAATAGTCATTAGAATTTGCTACAGTACTGTGGAAAAGTGCCATTTATTATGGTTACTGCAAAGACCTTTTGAACTAATTCAAGTTCTTTTCAGCGACGTTTAAGGAAGAGAACTGAGGCGGAGAGGGCAATATCGGGCCGAGGTGCACACTTGACTGGAATAATGTTGGCACTGATGGATGTCAGAAACAGGGTCATTGCATAGGGTCCCTGTCCAATACACAGCATCTGTCAGCACCAGTGCACCCTTCAGCACTTAAATTGTGAACTGAGCGCCAAGGGACACTGCAGTCTTTCAGTGAGAGTCAATGCTGATCAACGTCAGAGACAATGGGGCCTCGGAGCTCCACTCCAGCCGTAAGCACGGCTTTCAATTCGGTCTTTCAAGAGGGTTTTTAAACCGTTGGAGTGGACCGTGCTGCCAACAAGCGCCACACACTGCTGCAGACAGATTTCACTCGAGGGGGAGAGGGGGACAAACCAACGAAGAAACAAAGACCAAACCGAAGAATGACCCACATATTCAAACAAACACGGTGAGAGCCGGCCCCATGACAGGCATTTGGGGGAACAACAAAATAAAACAGGGAACACAAAGAACACAAAGAAAGAGAAAGAGAAAGAAAAAATGTGTCGAAAGTATGATTTTTAAAAAGAAAACAAAAGCTGCACAGATTGAAAAAACCTCTGTTTTCTTCAAATGTGTGCATGTTAGTAGTTTTGCGCAAAGTCTCCCACAAGTACAGTAACAGGAAATGGTGGGGGGGTTGGTCCTTACTTCTAGGCTAATGCTGTCTAGAAAGCAATGCACCATATTCGTGGGAATACTATACTACAGTAGCAGGGCTTTAGGGGATAGTGGGAGCGTTTCAAAGCACAGCAGACTAGCAAACTCAAGACACTGCAGTGAAGAGGAACATACCCGGGCTTCCTGCCTCCGCTGGACAATAAAGAGAGTTCAGATCAGGAGCTAAAAGGTTGCTGTGGTCACTATTCATCAAGCTTAAGCCATACTTACACATACTTATATATACACATGCTAATGTATGTATATATATGTGTGTGTGTGTGTGTGTGTGTGTATATATACATACACACACACAATCGTACATCAATATATATCGATATGTACTAATATATATTTGGAATGTTCTCATGAATAAAATACGTGGAAATCCAACTATTTCAAAACCGTATTCCATTAATGAAATCATTTTTTTTTCCTTTTGAGAAAACAAAGCAGGAAAAACAAGTCCAATGCTTCCTGAACAGAACCATAGTGTCTCAACTTGACCCTTCAGTGAAGTTCAGACGGACAAAATCGGCTACGATACCAACCTTCCTCCTTCTCTTTCTCTACTTCGGGATTAAAGTAATCTGTTTTTGGATAATGTGTAGCAAAAGAAAAAAAAGAAAAGAAAAAAAGAATGTAAAGAAACACAAAACCCAAACTAAAGTAGCCGTGTACCGAGACTAAACACAGACATATCAACACAAGTCATTTATATCTCAGAAAGCCTGGCGAATAGAGTTCAATGCACACACAACGCACTGTCGCTACACAAAGCTTCAAAAACAAACACAAGCTCTGGAGTCACCGTACTGTATAGTTTAGAATTCAATACACACTCGAGAATGAACAGTAACTGTAAAGTCTTAACAGGTGATGAAGCTGAAAATGTATTATTTTTGTCTTTATGAGTCTCGTTATTGGTTCGTGTCCACTCTTGCCTAGAATACAGCTCCTCTTTCAGAGACGTGGTGTTGAGGTGCCCATCACAAGTGAGGTAAACACACAACTTAACACCAAAGCCATCAAATGTTAAGGGTTATCGCTGGACGTGACTTGAAGCAGATAAGTATAATTTTAATTGTGTCCCCATTACGTTACAATATGTGAATGAATGTAAATATATATACAAAAAAGCCGTTTTAAAAGCAGGCATAGCAGGTAAAACCCCTGGAGTTAATTATCACAGAGCAAATTATAAGTAGTAAATAAATAAATAATAATAAATAAAATAAAAAGCTGTGGAAAACGGACGATATAAAACTCTGAGGATCACTAGAACAGAGACTAAACAACGCCACAGAGACCAGAGAGAGGGCAATACTGGGGGGGTGGAGAGAGAGGCTGGGGCGCTAGTCCAGTACCACAGAGAGCACGGCACAGCGACACACGCGTGGGAGCAGGCAGGCCGGGGGGACGGGCGGTACCTTTGAGGCTGGGGAACGGGGTTGTCTTATCCCGGGCCGCCTTCGTGGGTAAGGCCAGGTTGGACAGGCTGAAGCTGGTGCTGTGGTTCTTGTACAGATTACCTGCGACACGGGGGGGACAGAGCATCAAGGTGTTTATGTTTGTCATGGTTCCCACAGTGTGCAGAGAAAGGAGATGAAAGCACAGGGCTGTTTTGGTGTATTTGTGCACTGTAATGTATGACAACAAATGAGCTGAGTCACCTTTTAGACATGGTGGTTAATTCACATGACAATATATGCTGAGGGAAGAGTTCATTACACACACACACACATGCACATGCACACGCACTCGCAAGAACCTTCTACTCCAGCTCTTCTAAAAACACTAACCGAAAGCAAAGGCAGCTGATGAGTCCTCTAAAGCTGACAGTTATAAGAAGAGCACAAAAAACTAAACACAAATCTAAATCAAAGGCGCTGAACTCCAGCTGGTCCCTGGCTCCTGCAGCTTCACCAACAAGAAGAAAAAAAGGGGAAGAAAGATGGAAAAGCGAACGAAAAACAAGTCTAGGAGAGCAGAAGGTATAATTAATACATTCTCAAAAAAGTGGCAATCGGAGAGAGAGAGAGAGAGAGAGAGAGAGAACGGGAGAGGTGTTGGTACCGCACTCCCTCCCACAGAGACGGGCTGTGAAGCCGAGCGGTGCCAGCTTTGTGTGGGCAAACTGAGCCCCTGCCTTCCACGAGCCAAACTGCTCCTCAGTGGCATCTCAGAGCATTTATTGTTAATCTCTCTGTGAGTTTGTATTCATGGTGTGTGTTTATT
This sequence comes from Amia ocellicauda, assembly GCF_036373705.1. Taxonomy (NCBI): domain Eukaryota; kingdom Metazoa; phylum Chordata; class Actinopteri; order Amiiformes; family Amiidae; genus Amia; species Amia ocellicauda. Next base: position 6,327,098 of record NC_089853.1, read on the forward strand.
TTGTATGCCTTTGAAATGTTAAAATCTAAAAAGGCTGTGCCAGGACTGCCTTTAGCAACCGAAACAGACAGCAAATGGTTTAAAATTTGTCTTTAATCTTGTTATGTTTCACAAAACTGGATTTTAATCGGAGAAACTCTCTAAAATGATCTGATGATATTTTGCTTTTCTTTTTAAATGTGGAAAATGCTTCAGTCACGCTGTACACTATCTGAATATTGCTCGACAGGGACGGCAACTTCAAATCGCCACAGGCAAAAAAAAAAAAAACTGGAAAAAATAAATTTAGACAAATCATTCCTATAATTGGTTCAAATAGGCAATTAAGCGCTTCAACGGGAAGTACCTGCAGCTCCACGGGACTGGAATAAAGCATCTCGACACGCTGCTCGAGTTTAAAGTGCTGCATTGGTTCACATGGACGTCAATACACTAATGAAGGTGAAAGCTGCTGTATTTCACACTAAAGCGGAGGTGTGGGGGGCTTTAAGCAGCTGCCCCCCGGGGGGTAAAGCAGTCAGGTGGAAGGAACGGGGGGGAACGACACTCACTAGCAAAGGACATGAGCCCCCCGAAGCCATCGTTGCTGTTGTTGGAGATGGTGGAGTTGGGCGAGCTGGCCCGGGAGTCCGACTCCGCGTCCGAGTCGCTGGGCAGCTTCAGAGAGCTGGGCCTCAGGGGCTTCTGGGACCTGTGGAGAGAGCGGCCCGGCGTAGGGTCAGCGGGGGGCAGGAAGTCACCCTGGGGGGCGTCGGGGCCGAGCCGGGGGCAAAAGGCCGAGCGCTCACTGCTCCTGATCTCAGAGCCGGACTGATCCTGCCCGCTGCCACTGCCAACATCAATTTTACAGCCCCCTGGATTTTTTATGATAACTATTTATTTATCTCTCTATTTAATCAATTTATATTGTATTGACGAATGTATTCTGTCATATTCTGCCACAGTTAGTGAATTCTACAGTGTGGAACATTAATCAATACATTTAAAGACCTTTATATAAATACAATCTGAACCACAATTGCATTATTATCTGTGAGCCACCTGGGGACAGGGATCAGCCAGATTCATTCAATATAAACACAGGAGTCAGTGCGGATCTCTGACAGCAGCGATCAGCACGGTGGTAACAGCAGACTCGGACCCCCGCGGTCGGGCCAGGCCAGGCCGGGATGAGGCGCTCACTTGCTGCCGTTGACGCTCTGGGGGAAGTTGGGGGTGTAGCTCTCCTCCACCTCGTCCCCGTCGCCCTCCTCCTCAGTGGGGAAGCCGTACTGCGGCTCGAAGTAGGGGTTGTCGTAGTCGCGTTTCTTCGGCGTGCCGTCTGCGGTGGGCACCGGCTCGCCCTCCCGCCGCTCGAGGCCCAGCTTGGCGAAGGCCGGGACCCCCAGCACTGGGAGCGAGGGCTGAGGTCCGGGGGCGGCGCGGTCCTCTACGTCCGCCGATTCGCAGGGCTCCTGGGGAGACAGAGGGTCAGAGGAGCAGAGAGCCCCAAAACAATAGTCCAGTGTGTGTGTGTGTGTGTGTGTGTGTGTGTGTGTGTGTGCGTGCAGCGCAGTGTCATCTCACCTGGTTGACCCCCTGGATGATGGTGCTGGGGCTGGAGCTGGCCGTGGTGCTGGAGCTTGAGCGCGGCTGGTGGTTCTCCAGGGACGCCTCGCTGTCCAGCGCCGGGTCCTCGCCCTCGCCCCGGTACTCCTGGAACTCCTGGAACTCCACCTCGCTGGGGTCCCCCAGGGCCGCGTGTGTCGGGGGGTCCACACCTGCAACGGCACCGACCCAGAGCCGTCAGCACTCACATCGACACGTCACGCAACAGGAGGTATAATCTAAGAGCAGGGGTGTTGTGTTTGTCCTGCGCTCTGAAGGCGCTCACTTACTGGGTGTGTCCCCCTTGATGTCACACTTGATCATCTCGCTGACGAAGTCCCCGAGCGACGAGTAGGAGGAGCTGGAGTCGTCATAGTCCACACTGTCGCTGCCGCTAGGGGGGACAAGGGGCGGAATGGTCAGTCTGACGAAATACAGGACCTAAAGTCGCTGTGGTCCGACTGATCTCCAAGCTCAGGGCCCCGGTCAGGCAGTCCCAAGGACATGGCAGCCGATGGTCCACAGCACGGCGCACCAAGACGGGATACATCCTGACCCACATTGCTACCCTCTTCACAGAGAGCCTAGTGCTAACTAATATTTCTGTTTCCAGCTGGCCTCGTTTTGTGTCGGTCTTCAGAGAGGTTTGCTGGCATCTCAAGAAACACGTGCCTGCTTGGCATGTTACAGTGAGGGAAAAAAGTATTTGATCCCCTGCTGAATTTGTACGTTTGTCCACTGACAAAGAAATTATCAGTCTATAATTTTAATGGTAGGTGTATTTGAACAGTGAGAGACAGAATAACAACACAAAAATTTCAAAAAAGTTATAAATTGATTTGCATGTTAATGAGGGAAATAAGTATTTGATCCCCTATCAATCAGCAATATTTCTGGCTCCCAGGTGTCTTTTATACAGGTAACGAGCTGAGATTAGGAGCACTCTCTTAAAGGGAGGATCTTGTGAATGATCTCAAGGCAGCTGGGACCATAGTCACCAAGAAAACAATTGGTAACACACTACGCCATGAAGGACTGAAATCCTGCAGCGCCCGCAAGGTCCCCCTGCTCAAGAAAGCACATGTACAGGCCCGTCTGAAGTTTGCCAATGAACATCTGAATGATTCAGAGGAGAACTGGGTGAAAGTGTTGTGGTCAGATGAGACCAAAATCGAGCTCTTTGGCATCAACTCAACTCGCCGTGTTTGGAGGAGGAGGAATGCTGCCTATGACCCCAAGAACACCATCCCCAGCATCAAACATGGAGGTGGAAACATTGCCTTGGGGGTGTTTTTCTGCTAAGGGGACAGGACAACTGCACCGCATCAAAGGGACGATGGACGGGGCCATGTACCGTCAAATCTTGGGTGAAAACCTCCTTCCCTCAGCCAGGGCACTGAAAATGGGTCGTGGATGGGTATTCCAGCATGAAAATGACCCAAAACACACAGCCAAGGCAACAAAGGAGTGGCTCAAGAAGAAGCACATTAAGGTCCTGGAGTGGCCTAGCCAGTCTCCAGACCTTAATCCCATAGAAAATCTGTGGAGGGAGCTGAAGGTTCGGGTTGCCAAACGTCAGCCTCGAAACCTTAATGACTTGGAGAGGATCTGCAAAGAGGAGTGGGACAAAATCCCTCCTGAGATGTGTGCAAACCTGGTGGCCAACTACAAGAAACGTCTGACCTCAAGGGTTTTGCCACCAAGTACTAAGTCGAAGGGGTCAAATACTTATTTCCCTCATTAACATGCAAATCAATTTATAACTTTTTTGAAATGCGTTTTTCTGGATTTTTTTGTTGTTATTCTGTCTCTCACTGTTAAAATACACCTACCATTAAAATTATAGACTGATCATTTCTTTGTCAGTGGGCAAACGTACGAAATCAGCAGGGGGTCAAATACTTTTTTCCCTCACTGTATATGGTAAAAAGTACTCTACAGCTAAAGTATACGGTGCATTACAAATCCCAGTTTAAAGGTAAACCTAATGCTTCTGAAAGTCTAAGGCAATCAAAGACCATCTCGAGGTTAGATGACGCGGAACTGAGGGCAGGAAGGATGAAGGGGGACAAAGGAGGACAGGTGGGACAACCTAAACATCTTCTCTGCCATTTCCTCAGTCGTGCACTTCAGCTGCGAGGGCGACGCGGCTCACCTGTCGTCGGTGGGGTCAGAGTCGTTGTCGTTGTCCTCGTTGTCCAGCTTGACTGGCCCACTCATGGCCTCGGCCAGCTGGGAGTTGCCATCGTACACTCGGTAGTGGATGGGCTGCAGCTGATGGGCATACCACTTAGGCTTGTCCCCGATCAGGGACGGGTCGTACACATCTGGAGACGAACACGCACATCGTTTTAGAGAGCTTCAGTTTATTAAGGCTTACATTTCATTACCTAGTCTTGCAACTTTGCTTTCAGTCAATCCATCAATAAAATTAAATATCTAGTGTTCTTTCGGAAGGAAGTGAGAGTTCAAAAACAGTTTGTTCGAAAATAACACAGAAGGAGACAAATACATCAGACCGAAAACAAAGTTGACCAAGATAAATATGTAGATGTGTTGCTTTAAAGGCAACACAAACAGGTCTGTGCTCCTGCCCATGTTTGAGCAGCAGAGCCAAGCCTGGAATGAAAAAAGCAGGAGACAAACCATCCAAGACAAAGTTGAGAAGACCGATGTCAAAACAACAGTAACCCTTGGACTGGACCCTTAATCTTCTTCCTTTCATTATAGCCGAGCCTCTCTCTGTCCCGGCTGTCTCGGGACACTCACTGTTGTGGATCCTCTGGAAGGCCAGGTTGGTGGGGTTGAGGGACCACTCCCCAAAGTACTCCACGGCCTGGGTCCGGGACAGCTTCTCGGCAAAGCCTGACTGCTTGGGCCGGGATGCCAGGAAGGACGTGGCCTGGAAGGCAACCACGGGCCGAGGGAAGAGGCGCAGGGTCCGCGTGTGCATCTGGAAACCCTGCAGCACGTTGGGCGAGTTGAAGAACCTCACCATTGCAACCCTGCATTGTACACAGAGAGAGAGAGAATATATTACAGACAGAGACTGACAGAGAATTGAATATGAAGAGAGAAAGCGAGAGTGATAGAAAGAGACAGAAACTGAGACGGGCATTTGTCCGATAGTTCAAATTTAAACCTCAATTATAATAACTACGCCGATATCTAGATGACATTAGATCCCATTTCTTCCTCTTCCACACAGTGGCTGCTGTCAGATGGAGCTGAACAAATTAGTGAATTTAATTTCAGATCGCAAACACTCTTAACTGGACTGATGATGGATAACTTTCACACAAGTGTCTTTTAACAGATCGCATGTGGCGTCTCATCGCGCTCCGCAAACACTTAGGACTCCTGTAATCAGAGGGCGAGTGTCCGCATGGAGCCTGTCTGAGATTTAAAAATCACTGTCGGACTTCAGAGTAAGAGAGAAAGATCTCAGGAAAGAGAGAAAAATGGTTATTTGAGTTAGGACTTGAGTGTCACTCAGTGTGCGTCTCTGTCTCCGAGTGTGTCTCTCTCTGCGTGTGAGATGGTGCGTGTCTCTCTCGGTCGGTCTCTGTGCGATAGTGTTTTGATAGGGGCGTGGTTCCTTGCCTCGTGGCCACATCCACAGAGTCCACGTCGTTGCCGTAGATCAGGGGGTTGAACTCGGTGGAGGGCGTCGAGGCGTTGTCGTCGCGGCCGCGCACCGTCAGCAGTGGCATCTCCTGCCCTTCGTGGAACTTCTCCAGGTTCAGGATGGGCTGCGTGTTCAGACTCATGCTGGCCAGGGCCTTGGAGGAGAGAAGGTGGCGGGGCAGCAGAGGTGTTGGAGAGGCGGGGGGGGGCAGCAGTGTTACAATATTAGTGCAACGAAACGTAGCGAAGACCAGAGTGGGTAGCACTTGTTGTGTTTCTTGTGTCTTTGAAGCGTCAGCTGTAAGGCAGGGCTGTCGCGCTGCTTCACAATGGGGTGAGGCAGCGAGACAGCGGCTCTGGCTGCTACACAAGTTAAAGCGGCTCACAAATTGCCAGGTTCCATTAACACAGCCATCAAGGGGCAAAGACCAAATTAGCGTACATGTAATCCTCTTGAAGGTAATCCTACGTAGTTAATTCAGAGCCGAGCCGACACTTCAAACCCAAGCGCTACCTTCTGAGAGCTACCGATCGGGGGGGGGCTCCCAGGGTTCACAGTCAGAAAGCAGAGAAGTAAAGCAAGGTGCACAAGAGGAAAAGGGAGATCTGTCATTCAGTGTGTTGAGGTGCAGCTCCTGCGACTAAAGCGGGCGATCGAGGGCAGTCAAGCGTGCAGCCTACGGACACGGCCTACGCGGGGTCAGCGTTCGGCAGCGTTGGTGTGTAAACGCAGGCCCGCGGCCACCACCCGCCCAGGACGAACAGAGAAACCGAAAGCCTGTCCCTCGGCTCGGGTGAGGGTGGGCGCGGGTTCCGTCTCTACTGGAACCTGCATGCACCGCGGCCACAGCTGGAATCAGGGAGATTCCGAAGGGTCGCACAGCTGGAGCAGTTAGCATTCAATCAAATAAATCATAATAATCATAATGAAAAGGAATTAACTCTTAAACCACCCCCACCCCAACCACACACACACACACACAGATAATTAGCTTAGAAGAGATTGATCACTGCGGAGTAATTGATGTTGTGCGCTAATTGCTTTTGAAAATTCTTCGAAGATTTAATAGCAACGTTTTTGAATTCCTTGCTCAATAACTTTGATCACAGCGGCAAAACAAAGTCTACAGTTTAATTATATTATATTTCCCAGACTTTAGTGCAAGTGTTTCATAGCTTTCTTCCAGTCTGTTAATGATTTTTAATAATTACAATGTAACCCTCAGTGAAACAGTCCTGACTGAAGGAGTTCATGCTCAGGTGCAACTCCACACCTCCGCCTTCTCAAAGACGAGTGACGAAGGAGTCTGGACACAAGCACAAAGCAGCCAGGCAGACAGACAAACAAACACACAACAGCAAAATAGACACGTAAAGGTTCCTGGCTGGGAGGCTACCCATGCAAACGATGGCAAACAGGAAGAGGAAAGAGATAGGAACCTTGTTGTTGGAGGAGAAGAGCTGTCTTTGTGTGATCGCAGTCATGCTAACCAGACACTGAAGGACAAAAGAGATGGAAGGTCACATGACAGCGGCGGCCAATCACATAGCCGGGACGGAACGCGCGTATGATCACAGACACAGATGGCGTGGGAGAGGGGAGCAGGGTCTCTGGCTGACGGACACGGTGAGAGGAAACAAAACAACAACAACAGCAGCAACAGCAACAACAACAACAACAACAACAAGGGGACACAGAAACAAAGCAGCAAAGACAAGTAGATCGCTTTAAAAACAGACATTCATCTCGATTCCCTCTGGAAGATTAATATTATTACACACAATGCCCAGCAGGTGGCGGCATTAAATGACTGCTACACAACATAGCAAGGGGTCGTCCGACCTAGAGGACCGCAACACACAAGGTGATGTGGGTTGCCCATTGCATATTTAATTCGTAAAGACCGGGGACATCTGACTCCAGTGGGTTAATCAGTTGACACTTTGTTTTGACCTCACACCTGACCTCACTGCACCACTTACTGGCTACATCGGTTTGAAAGCTTTTCATTGGTTCCCCAAGAAACGGATGATCTCTAATGTTGTGTTCCAGACAACTTGGAAAGTCGGATTTTCCAACTTCCTACTGGGAAAAGTGCACTAAAACGCCATTCGATGTCGGAGTTCCAACTACTAAACTCGTGCGGAACTGAACAGCCCCGACTTCACCGAGAGGCGTTTGTATGACATCACGCAAACATGGCGGCACACATGGTTGTGTATGCCATAAATGTAAACAATCGTTTTAAGACTATTTTAAGCTATTAAAATAAATCATTGAGTCAAATTTCCTACATGGTATCATAACAAAACCTCTTATGCTTGCAGAGACAGGTCTGTAACCACACACCGGTTAACCGTTGCTTAGTTAGCAGGCATAGCTGTTCAACATATAACAATAGCTATCGGTATGGGATTCTACAATATGAACTCTGTATGATATCTGTATGTGGTGTAGGTGCTATAATTGTTATTCACTTCTATTTGCACTGCAGTCTAAGCAGATAGGGATATGAATCTGTTTTTGGATGAGACAAGGTCGCAGCCTCTAACTGTATGGTTCTCTGTTGAAATTTCAGCTGTTCGTACACCTGCAAAACAAACACCAGCTTCTCAAGTTCAGCCATTTTTTTTGTTTATGTCAATTTTTTTCGAGCTCCAAACACTGGATCACTTTGTGGATGGAAGTTGGAAATATCAAGTAGGAATTTCCCACATCTGACTTTGTCTGGAATGCAGCATAAAGTGACCCATTAAGGCTGCTGGGCTGTGGCTCTCCAGGACCAGAGTAGAGCACCACCGGTACATGGTTACTTGGAACTTGGAACTTGGAACATGGAACTTGGAGACCACTTTGAGTCATTGTAGCTATCAACTCATATTGTCAGGGCCATCAGCTTTGTTAATCAATATATTCAAAAGCTTCCCGGACATCTTTTTATTAGTTTTCATGCAACTTCTTTGCAACGCATGTCCTCAAGAGTCCAGGAGTCACCTTACAGGCCTACATCACCAATTTCAGTAAGAAGCACCACCATTCCATAATGGAGGCATCAGGAATGTCATTTGTGGTGCATCTTGGGAGGCCAATCAACTCCTCTGAGCTGCTCAGGTGTATTAAAGGAACCTCTGACATGGAGACCAACAGCAACTCGGACGACACAGTGATGGCCATACTGGGTATAAATTAGCGGCGTAGATACGAGAAGATAAGCTTTAACTTTTATTTTTATTATTTTCAAGCAGGATCATTCTTTTCAGCGGTTTCTCAACTGAACAGAGGGTAAAGCAAACGAGAAAAATTCACACCACCAGGGAACAAGAAAATAAAGTCAACAAATAAACGAGTAACTCTACTTTTACACAGGAAACTCATGAGCAGCAGTGCTTGTGATGAAGAGTGTGAGAAACGCAGCTCACTGCGGTAAACGGGCTCCTCTGACACAGCACAGACCGCCGTGTCTAATTCTATGGCTAATGTAATTTATTCACAGATTGCCACTGCTTTGGCTGATAAATATGCTATTAAGATTCACTGAACTGCTCAGAATTAGTTTTAAACCGAAATAATAATAAAAAAAGAAAAAGAAAAGCTGTAATTGTGTTCAGACTCTTTACAAATGCCTCATAAAGGGTCACTTGCTTTTGAAGTCCTTTAGAATGGTTAAACGGGTAACTAAGGCTACGGTGATACGGCAAAACAGTACAGTTCCACTATGAAACTATTCCTGGCGCGTTTGCATTTGGTGTCTTTTTCAGAGATGCATAATATTCTAATTTAGGGAAAGGTGTCATCCACACAACTCCACCCACGGTCCCCACGGCCCGGCAGTCTTTTGTGAGGTTAATGTTGGGCAAACCTTCAGTGCCAAAACGAAAACTGTGTAAGTATACAGGTGCGTTGATACAACATGTCTACTGTAGAGAGAGAAAGGTGAAACACGTGGAAGGCTATAGTTTGGGGACTGATCCATAATAGCCATCAGTGATAAAGAGAACACGATTACTGACACCAGCCTAATTCTGTGTTGGAAAAAGGAAACTTTTTTTTTTGTAATCATCAAAGGAGGATTTAATTGAATGAACAGCTATTTGGATTTGTTGCTGTACTGATTTATACATTTTGGCAAATGTATTTTGATCAGTTTACTGGATGGGCATCACATACTGTAGTAACAGAGAGGTACTGAAATGAAATCGCTGAGGATGGGTTTTTAATAACATGCAGAGTGCAAAGGTGTCAGCATCATTGTTTAAGGAATCTGGTTTCAATCTGGTCAAGCTGGTTTTCTATGGATCGGGCCCCAAATAAGGTACAAGAACAGATTTGTTCTCTTCTACGGGGTTAATAAAGTACTGTAAGTGAGAACAGTGGAAATGTTACTGAAAGCAGAGAGAGAGGGTCGGCCCAATCACTGCCAGTAACAGTTTTACCTGGAGGAGCTAGAAAAAGGAAAAAAAAAAAAAAAAGAAAAAAGGAAAAAAAAAAGAGACACTTGCAAGTGAGATAATCATATTAATCAAAGCACCGCAATCATTTGTACAGGTTCTCACAGACACTTGGCTAATCAGGTAAACACATTAGCTGTGATAGTCGGCGTTAGACAAGATAATTGGCCACTTTCACAGATGAGATCCATCACAGCCTCCCCCCCGAGCGAACATGATCCCTAATCACTCCGGCAAACATGGCTGAACATTTTTCATTTGCCCAATAAGAGTCCAATAATACCGATTCATTATTGTACACGAAGGCGGCACACTCAGTCTGAGACCTGGAGCCGCACAGTAACACGGCACACAAAGACAACGCTGCACTATCGACACGCATCGGGAACATAGTTCACAGAATTAAAAAAGCTATGAAAAAGGAATAAATAAAATCTACCTCATCTATCTATAAACAGTTACCATTTACAACAGGGGTTCCCAAACCTGGTCCTGGAGCAGACCCTACCCTGCTAGGTTTTGTTCCAACCGAGATCTCAATTACTTAATTGAGCCTTAAGTGAAGTAACAAACTGCTTAGATTTGACTTTTAATGACTTGTGTAATAAAAGAGCTGGTTCTTTAATAAGTTTATACAATTCTAAACTTCACTTAAAACCCCTACTGTTCAAAAAGTATTAAAATATTCAGATTTATGAAATTATTAGTTCAAATTAAGGGTTCAATAAAGTAATTGGGAGTTCAGCTGGAACAGAAACTAGCAGGGTAGGGGGTCCTCCAGGGCCAGGGTGGGGAAGCCTGGCTCAACACAGGAGACTACTGAATGAGACACTGAGGCTCCGTTACCTGCTTCAGGTGTTTCTTCAGCTCCGTCGACTCGGGCTCCGACAGGACGGGCAGGCTTTCGGCATTGTTGGGCACAATCACCTGGAGGAGTGGGGAGTGGGGGGGCAGTTATTAATATTGTTTTCTCACAATATCACATTCTCAGAAGGATCTGCTATCATGACTCCAAGAACATTACATCCGTGGGTTTTATTGTAATTATATTTACTGCTAAAGCACTTATATATATATATATATGAATGAGGGAATAAAACTGAGAGCTGGACAGCCAGGACATCGATGGGCCGTCCGTGGCGGTGGGGGGTGGGCACTGACCTTGTTACAGTCCAGGTCCACCAGCCACACGTCGTCTGGCATCCGGAAGTCGGACTTGTAGAGGAAGAAGCTGGCCGGGACGCCGATGATGTACGGGGTGGGGGCCAGGAGGAGCTGGGGGGTGAGAAGAGTGTGGTTATTTACAGGCCCATGTGAACTGCTGCAGGGCCAGCGGCTCAACCAGGGAGAGAACCGGTTTCACTGGACGTCTAGCAAGTCATGACAAAAGCAAATAAATAAAATAAAAATCAATATACAGCTCTGGAAAAAATTAAAAGAACACTTAACATTGATTTCTGAACTTGGAGTGGTCTCTTAATTTTTTCCAGAGCTGTATTTAATTGTGCTTCATTGAGAGATTGTGTGCGTTGCGTGCACTCAGGCCTCGGACCCCCAGAGATGTATCTACTCCTCCAGGAGGTTTTCTGTTTAACTCATGGTGTGTTTTTGTACTGGGTATAATTGAATAATATTCTCTCGACTTGTTTACGTATTGTTTTCTAATGTATACATTGACGTGCACTGCATGTACACAATTCCTTTGTGACAGGTGATCTTTCAGATAAAGATTGATTGTTTGATTGAAAGAAACAAAGGGAGAAGCGATCAAACGCAATAGCAACACAAGGCTGTGTCCGGCTCCAGCCCCACGGGCGCCAAGGGGGCGTGGCAGGATAACCGCAGCGCCTCGGTGACTCACCTGCTCCGCGGAGGCCATGCAGGTGGGCAGCAGGGGGATGACGGGGAACATGTACTCCAGGGGGTATATCATGGCCACGAAGGCCATGACACTCATGGACAGGGCGTTGTAGTCGCGGGACTGAAGCACCACCTGGGGGCACAGAGAGAGCAGCGTCACGCCTAATACACTGTAACACACTGTAGTGGCACGATATCATACAACAATGCACTGCAGAAACACAGCACCATACCGTACCTTGTGCTCCAGCAGGATACAGGTGAGGACCTGCAGGCAGGCGTCCACCCCCAGCAGCTCGAGGGGCAGGTGCAGCGGGAAGTCGACCAGCGAGAAGCGGGACGGGTCGGGCAGGGCGAAGGTCAGCGCGGGCTGCAGCTCGTGGGGCAGCACCTCCACGTCCACACGCTTCTGCCCCGCCACGGGCACCGGCGAGCGCAGCAGCCGGTACACCCAGGACTCGATCTCACGCAGGTCCTGCAGCAGCGCGCTGTTCTTCTCCTCCACCGAGAGGGCGCCGGTGAACACACGCCACATCGTGTCCCTGCAGAGAAAACACGGCACTGAGTCACTGAAACTGCACGTCCCAGAAGCACAGCTCTCTGTATCATCAACAGTCCCCAGAGTAGGACTAGTAGGCTAGTTTTTTTTGGTTTGGTTGGTTTATTCTCGCTGCAGGACACTAAATCACATTTTCCGCTTTCAAGAGAGACATGAACGTGAAAATTGGACTGTCAGCAACACAGCCACACCGGACACCTGAGAGCCCTTCATTCACGCTTGGGTTCAGTGTGAAGATGATCGTGCCGTTATCACAAGAGCCTGTTCCTTTCACCCCCCAGAAAGTGGAGAAAGTCTAAACCCCTCAGTTTCTCACCCTTCGGTGTGGTATCAGGTTAAGATTTTAGTCAAGGACTAAACATCCCCCACAGTATGAAGTATAAATGATGGGTCATCTGGGGAGGGGGAAAAGGCAGAGAAGGAGAAGTTAAATGAACATCTAATTGGTTTCCAAATTAAGCAGAGCTCAATAGGTTCCGGCAGGCCCTAATCTGTCCCTGTGGCATTAATAATAAAAGTCAGCCCCCCGGCATCCGGCATCTGTTTGCATAAATTATCGTCCCACATCCTCCCTCCCGGTCCTACCATCCAGGGGACCAGCTGTGAGGACAGGCAGGTGGGGAGGAGGGTGTTAATGAATCTGCTCAATGGGGAGGGACGTCCTGAACCTCCTGGCCAACCCTCAGGGGCAGATTTAAGGTATGCAGTTAGAGCCAGTACTTGGATAAGCAATCTTGTCACACTCGTTATTTGCGGGTCTCCACACAATCTGCACAAAATGATGCGTGTGGTCGCATAAAGCCGAGCAAGGCAAGACTAGGCAAGACAGGTTGAGCTTGTTCTTCTCCCAAAGGAGAAGTTAGGTGGTCAGACAGTAAGAAATGCACCACGATTAACCAACCGAGTTAAGAGAAACATACAACGGTTTGAAAGGCCCGTGTTTTTGTGATTTTTGTGCGTCGAAAAGCTAAACATCAACACAGGCCTCTTCCTTTAGCTTTGAGACACCTGTGACACATTTCTGTGACACGTTTGTGTGTTCCGCCAGAAAAACCGACAGAAAAGGTGCCAGCTCTGACTGCAGCCCGAGGCGTGTGTGTGTGCGGTGAGGGGGCGGACGCACCGGGAGGCTTCGCCAAACTGAAACACAAAGCCGTACACCAGTCAAAAAGAAAGAGAAAACGGAGACACAATACGCACTGCCACATTGTATTTCCTTTTTGTTTGGTTTCCTTTATTCCCTGCAGGCCATTGTCAACATGTACACAGCAGGCATTAACCCCGTCCTCTCCTCGAGACACACAAACCCGTTCCTCTGAGCAGAGAGACACAATCCTGCGGTTAGAAGTATCCTCACATCGTCCCTGTGCACAACGACCTTGACAAACCAGTGGACCTATTCCACACACAGCCCTCCCGTGATGGAGAGGGACGAACTACACAACGGAAACTAATCTCTTTAAAATAACAAATTAATCCCCGTATTAGAATTCCAAATCCTAATCTTTTAGACAACCCCGTAGCAACTGTCGCTATACCAAACCATGAGGCAATCGCGGTCATTAGAAAGCACAAATCGGTGGCGATGGAGATGTACTTGTGATGTGAAGTTGATCCTTCTGCCTCAACAGCGTGCCGGTGGGCAGCATCAGCAGTTGGCTGTTGTGCATAAATTACAGGCACAACAACCCCCAGATGGCTCAGGACTAAAATCCAATCCATCAGAAGAGTTTTTGCGAAGTTTTAAAGATGATGACAAGGCGATCTTTGGGTTTTCCACCGATCTATACTCCTACAGGGGGACTCCGGTCTCTGGAGACACGGAGCGCAGAGTTAATGATGAGCGCAGAGACGGGAATCAGAGGGACTTCTGGAGCCGTACTGGTGTATTGATCCGAAAAACAAACAGGCTTAATTGGATTCTGGAGGCAATGAAAGTAACTCCCAGCATTGCCCCACATGGCCTTTTGAACCTATTGTTCACGTTTTAAAAATGGGGGGTGGGCGAAATTAAATGATGTAAGACAGGACTATATCAGGTCTATAGTTGACAAACCAGTATAAACTGTCAACATTTAAAAGAAAGAATAAAAACATTAAAATTAAGGTGCTATCCCTTCCTGAGCTGCCCTGACGTGTGAAATCTCATACGGATACATTCTGATGGGCTGCAGAACAAACCCAAGGCCTCCTCGATCACGTCTTTCTGCCCGGGACGTCCCCGAAACACATTCCGCCCCCCGTAGACCTGGAGGGAGGAAGCGCCATTTTGCTACGAAGCACAGCAGCACAGCATGGATTTGTAAATATTAGTGTTGACTGCAGAGGCCGGGCTGTGGTTCAGACTCCATTGGGGGCTGGAGACGGCAGGCTGGTGTGCCAAGCTGCCCCCAGAGGGGGCGACTGGAGGAGGCAGGATCATAATTTTCTCCTCTCGTGGGAGGGGGTGGGGGGGGCTGAGCAGCTGTGGCTCTAAATGAAATGCAGGATGAAAGAGCTGCTTCTGGCTCCGTACGGATATAAAAGGTACGAAGAGCTTCCAGGCAATTATATAACTAGTGCTCTGAATAAATACACACAGACACACACAGACACACACAGACACACACAGACACACACAGACACACACAGACACACACAGACACAGAGAGAGAGAGAGCGAAAGACAGGGAGCGAAACGCACAGAAACAGGGAGAGAGACAGAGACACATATACACACACACACATAGAGAGAGAGAGACACACACACACACACACACACACAGAGACAGATAGAGACACACAGAGACAAAGACGCACATACACATACACACACACACACAGAGACCGAGAGACACACATACACAGAGAGAGAGAGAGAGAGAGACACACACACACACACACACACACACACACACACACAGAGACCGAGAGACGCACATACACAGAGAGAGAGAGAGAGAGAGAGAGAGAGAGAGAGAGAGACACACACACACACACACACACACACACACACAATTGGAGTGTCTGTATAATCCTTTGACAATGTCTCTGAAATAAAAGGCAATCAAGATGCTGTAAAATAATGATGTCACAAAGCTGACAGTTGCACTTATGATGTAAGTCGCCCTGGATAAGGGCGTCTGCCAAGAAATAAAAATAATAATAATAATAATAATTTCTTCATAAATATACAGTATAAATAATGTAGATCAGTGTTAATGTCAGTCCGAATAAGCGTCACCTTGGACACTGCCATGGTCGAATCCGTGTCCATTTCTCATCTCTCCGTCTGGTTTTCAGATCCAATTCACCCTTAAAACGTGCAACTAAATGGCGCATCAGTACACAGAATTTTTTGTTTTTGCTAGGGCACGTACACAGCTATATTGAGCAAATGAAAACAGGGGGGGAGAAAAGAAACAGCACGGGATCGCACACCTGGCAGCACTTCACCCCCTCCTCCGCTGTGCCGCTGTTAGTCAGCTAACCTGCAGCTGAATGTGTGCACTTTCACATCTCCACTGCAGCTCACTGAGATGAGCCGACAAGGGCATGATGAAGCTTTTCTCTCCCCCCTCGTGGTTATCTGCCGGAGGTTTATATTAAGAAAGCCACTTGAAAGAGAAAAGATGGCTGAGTCAGCGTGATGGATGAATATCTGAAGGTCATTTCTTGTTTGAGGCAGAAAAAAAAAATAGGCAAGGAAGAGGGAGAGGGAGCAAGAGAGAGAGGGGGAGGGGGAAGGAGGGAGGGAGAGAGAGAGGGAGGGATGGAGAGAGAGCAAGAGAGGGGGAGAGGGAGAGAGAGGGAATAATAACAGTGTACAGTCACTGTATTGCACCTGTGGTTACTGACTAGCTGGTTACGGAGCAACTGCCTCCTGCATTCCTGGACCACATGCCTTGCCATCCACGTGGAGACTAGTCAAGGCTGTTACGCTGAGCAGGCGAGGGGATTTGTATTCACTGGATTGCTTTGCTGATTGTGTCATTTAAATGCCACACACTATTGTGCTGTTGTTTTTTCATTTCAGGAACAATTACAGTCTTGTTACTTTGTATCTCTTAGGAATTTAAGACGCACTATTGCTCAGTGGCCGACCAGAAGCAGCAGTAAGTGCCTGGGGTCATTTTTCTTCTTACCATGTTGACAACAATGTATCTGCCCACTCCACGGCCATTAGGCACTGAACTTCTCACCCGGAGAAATGCTTGCTTCACAAATAAATACATAAATACACAAATAAAGCACTGCAAAGTCCATTAGGAGCGACAGACACATTTTCCAAAAAGACTTCTCTCAGGTCTGCATTACCTCCAGGGGAACCTGCGTTATTACAAACCATTTGTTCCATTTCCCCCGATGCAGGAGGGATGCATTTCTGACAAAAACAAGAGCTGTATTTTCCATCCGCGCAGTTCAAGTGAATACAAAGCACTATCAAACTCAATAATGCCCCATATCCCGACGACCAGACTTACTGCCCCTGTAGCCAGGCTAAACATTCAGTCTATTATTAGCCTTGTTTATAATGCATGTAATAAATGAAAAGTAAAAAAACAAATGTATGATAATTTACCCTTAAAAAACACTTGACCATGCTCAGTGGAATTGTTCCTTAATTATTTTACCATGTTGTTCTAAAACAGCAGGAAATGAACCTGTGTTAAGCGTGTCTCCGCACGTATATAATGAAAAGCAGAAAACTCTGGAGCAACCTCAGTTATTTTATTTTGGGAATACTTTTGTACTGGATTGCTGGAATTGTTATTAAAACAAGATTAGATTGGAGATTTTCCTTGGGTTTATTTTACACCCATTCTGCTAGAATTACACTCTATATGTAGATGTTTTATTTTATTGTAACATGCGATTAATCACGATTCATTCGTGGAAATATTTGATTTGATAAAGAAAATTTTCACAGCCCTAGTTATAAAACTGCTAATACTGAACAGAACCTCAGCCGGGTGTGCTGTTCTTACACAACAGATGTGTGGACATCCCAACACAGCCTGCATGGCAATGAGACGCACTGCAGGTACAGCCATCTCACTGAAGTAAGCAGCAGCACAGAGCGACGGGACAGCGAAGGGTTTTTACTCCTGAAATATGTTTCACGACAAACAAAAACTTCAATTAAGAATCACCCTCTTGCTAAACGATTTCTCCCCAGCCTCGAGGTCTCTGCCTGAGTCTGTCCAAGAGGCTAACTGAGCAGCACTGATTGAACACTGCAGCCCGTTTTAAGTGGCGGCATCACTAGGAGGTGATTTACAGCCTGTAATAAACAGAATTAACTTCGGTCACCTTGTTTAAAGCAACGAGGCGTGCAAAGAACAATACGGCTGCGACGCCATCAGCGAATCCGGCAGTACAGCGGCATGGAGGAGCGATAGCTACAGAACGAGAGCTTCTACAGAGGCCCAACTCACTACCCCACTGGCACAGACACAACAGGAAGTTGTGCTGGAAGCTGGAAGTTGTGCAGGAAGCTCAATCCTCTCTCTCCCACCTGGTACCAGGATTTGGACCCCTGTATTCTGCTGCACTTCACTCTAATGCACTGGTGTTAAACCACTCAGTGCAACTGCAAGTACACAACTGGTTAGAGTGCCTGGCAAGATGCACTTCACAGACAAAGGCTAGAGCAAATAAATTATATAAATAAATAACTATTTGGGTGAAGCAGAGATACACAATTTATTGAAAAAGGCTTTCTTAAATAAATGACAATACCAAGCATCACATATATGCTAAACCATCATAGAAAAAAAAAATCACTGCATTTAGAAACAGCCGTCAAAACATATCAAAGGCACTATTGCATGTGGGCTGTATGTTACCTACAACATATTTCACTGGCGCTGGTGAGGTCACGTACAAGTCCAACAATTCGTCCATAAATGCACATGTGTGAACTCGTACAGATTACAGGGCTTTCCGTGTGAACATCTGTTCTCCTATTGCAGAGCGAACACGAATTCTGCACTGAACAATAGATTGAGACATTTCTCTGAGCTGTGAGGCTGGCATGTTATCTTATATAAGAACTAAATAAATTAAAAATTACCAGAGCGCCAGAGAAATATGAAAACCCTCGATCTTAATTCGTCGGCGAGCTGCTGTGCCTGGAATATTAAGCGCCGTTCGCGGTGACTGCAGTAGCCTGTCTGAACTGAACGTGACAGCGGGGATGTGGGGGAAATATTAAACACCACACTGCTACAGCAGCTCTGGGAAGAGGGCCATGATTGGGTGATAGCGTGTTCATCTTTATTATTCACAGAGAACTTGTTATATTATATTATATTTAACAAGCCATTGTCTACAATGGCTAAAATGTGTTGTTGTTTTGGGGATTTCTCTATCCCCCTCACCACAAACACTCGCCCACCTTCACCATTGTGATTTATAATCAGTATTTAAACATGCACAGGATAAGATCAAGGGTAATGCAGAGCAGAGTACACAATGAAGCAGCCGAGAGCAAACACACTGTAATTGTGGAGTCGTTGTGGGACAGAGGGGGACTATAGGAATAGAAGACAAACATTTGAGCAAACAGAGGTATCTTAGGAAGCATGTTGGGGAAACAAAACGGGAAGAAAAGGAGACAGATAGATAGCCAGGGACAGACAGGGAGTGACAGGGACCAGAAACGACAGAGATCCACAGGGACCCACAGGGACCCACGGACAGCTGTACCTCTGAATGCCCTTGGGCATGCCGGGCTTGTTGGAGAGCCTCTCGCTGCAGCAGTCCACCAGCCTCTTGAGGATGTAGAGACACTCACGGAAGGTGGAGAAGAAGGGGTAGTGGCTGAGGATGCACAGCGAGGTGAGTGTGCTGTTGCGGTGCCTCTGGGCCAGCTTGGCACAGCGCTTGGCCCGCGGGGACTTGTTCACATCAGGGGTGGAGTCGGCGCTGGGCAGCTGCAGGGTGGAGCCGCTCTCGGAGCCCTCACTGCCGCCCTCGTCCTGGGCCGGCCTGTCTCCTGCCACGCCCCCCAGCGGAGGGGCCCCCGCCGCCGCGGCCGCCGCCTTAGCTTTATCCCGGCCGCCGCGGTGCCCCTCGCCCTTGTCCGACTTGCCGATGCGCTTCTGGAAGGAGCGGTAGAAGTTGACGCAGATGCCGTAGCGCACCACGCCCGTGTCCTTGTCGGTGAGCGTGAACACGAAGGAGGTGTCGTCCCGCAGGCTCATGCGCTTCTGCCGCACACTCAGGCACCCCTCCGGCTGGCAGAAGAACACCACGTCCGGCGGCAGCGGGAAGTCTGTCTGGTCCTCCAGGGGGTAGCGGCGCAGCAGCTCCGGGGTCTGGGCCACGCTGTCGCTGCTCGGCTGTCTGTGTGGTGGGGAGAGACAGACAGGTCAGGCTGGGGGCTTTGGGAGTTGCACAACGGGGACA
This sequence comes from Amia ocellicauda, assembly GCF_036373705.1. Lineage (NCBI taxonomy): Eukaryota > Metazoa > Chordata > Actinopteri > Amiiformes > Amiidae > Amia > Amia ocellicauda. Next base: position 6,346,572 of record NC_089853.1, read on the forward strand.
GAAAAGCCTCGAGGAGGGGTCTTCAACCCTGGTCCTGAGAGCCCCAATCCAGTAGGTTTTAGAGGTCATCCTTCTATCACCAATTTATAAACACCTGGGAGTATTTCATTTTGATCAATGAAGCAGGTGGTCATTTCAGTCCTTTGGAAACCATTGTAGCATCACCTGATACCTTCAGCCTCTTAAGGTCAAGAATTCCCTTGGTTGAGCTGCTTAATTGATTAATTACTCCCATGTGATCCCAGTGTTTAGAAATTGGTGATTTAAGGTGACCTATGAGATTAAGTGGATTGGAGACCTCTGGCCTTGAGGGAGTGACAGTTTCCCAGCGGACACACGTACCTGGCTCCGACCACCACCAGGTAGTCCAGTAAGCGAGGGCATGGTTTCCTTTTCTCCATTTTTTCTTCTTCTATCGAATCAGCCTTCTTCTTTAAGTCATCGCAGCCTGGGCGGGAGTGTCAAATCCTCAGGGAGAAATCTTAGGACTGCAGCAGACTCTTGGGAACCATCACTTTCGTGGGGTGGGGGGAAAAAAAGCAGTCAGGATCTGGTTCTGCAAAACAAGAACATGGGATAGGGCGTGTCGCTTTAATGATGTTGTTGATTCCAGAGCAAAGCCCCCTCAACACAATTCAAACCACACAGACGAAAGGAAGCAGCCATGGTCTCACATCACAGTGCAGAATAAGAACCTGAATATCATTAAGGCATTTGGTTCATTAATCATTATCCCTGAGGACTGAAATGAAGATTTAGCGGTTTAAAATAAAATTATATAAAATAAATAGTATATACATCATAATAAAAAGAGACATTGGATATGGTAAATTTTGATGAGGGAAACGGTCTGTGGTCCCCTAGTCCCTATACCACCCAGTAGACCTTCCGGTTACGAGTCCAGAGCCCTAACCACTACTCCACAGTGCTGCCTATTCTTGGTGTATCTGAATGCTTATGTGCTGACAGAATACTATTTACAAGAAACTTTATGAATAGTCAGCACTGTTCGGTCTCCTCCTTTAACCACAACTACAAATCAACAACTCTGTTAAATCAAAACAGTACAATGGAGGATATCTGGATGATAGACACGCATCTAAATTACCAGCAGAGGACCGGCAGGCTTTTAACTGCAGCTGTAAAAGTAGTCTGGCACCTTGAATGCTGTGCAAGAGCAAAAACTAAAACTAATCACTGTTCCGCCATGGAATAAAACAAGAACAAACGCAAGCAGCAGAGGGAAAGGAAATGTCTTCACCTTCCAGACAGTGTTTACTTCTTACAAGACTGTGGCTGCCATACAGTCCAGCCTGCTCAACACACGGCACGGCACCAGGACAGAAACACAGGAGTGGACGGTGCCGAGACACAGCAGAGGACACTCGCTCTCCACCAGCCCTGTGATGAGACTGACGGACAGACTGGCATCAGCGGCCATCTTTGTACCGCGAGCCACACTTGTGTGAGCGGCCCGTCCTAAGGGCAACCGAGCCTCAGCTGGCCTCCCCACAACCAGGGCAACGAGCTCAAAGCAATCAGTTTATAAAAGTGGCTTAATGAGGAGAGGCACTTAAACACAAGGGGACAAACTTTCACACCCCTAATCTGTCAAATCTGCAGACACAGATGCTATATTTGGCCTGTTCTTAATTCTTATTCCACTCAAAAGGAGACGAGGTGATCCAGTGACAGACAGCGAGTCTAATTAATAGTTGCAATCTTGGTTTTTCAACTCAATTCAATTCAATGTTCATTTAGCAGAGCACTTATCCTCCCTAACAAGTCACCACGGAGGACAGACAGAGTGAAGAACAAGAAAGAAAGTAATTTGGCACAGAGAGGAGAGAAAAACAAAACTTCCTACAGGAGAACAAGACCTGAGAGAATAAATCTCCGGAGGTCCGCGGCTTATGGCTTAGGCCTAATGGTTGCCTCCACCACAGATGCTACAACCAAGACAGATTACTTCTTCATGGAGATAAGAGGAACAAAGCACCAGCTCAGTCCCCCAGACTCACTGCGTGGCAAACAGAGCAAATTAAGAGCCTTCCTGAGCTCCATCGGTCAGAAGACACAAAACCCAGTTCTGCAAACTGCTTAAGACGCTGCTGTTTAATAACTAATACTCAGCACTATAGAAACACAGACTGTGGCTTCTGTGAGACCCTATCACCTGACTTCACAGAGTTATTACTAAATATTACTATAAAAATATATATCATGGGGGGGAAAAAATCCCACAGCAAAGCAAGCACAATAGGAAGTAAGGATATACAAATCCAATGTCAGTGGGGGACAGCTATAGTGGACAGGAAGGGATTGGCCAAGAAGCAGCTTGAGAGATTATGTAGCTCATCCAGAGACCAGTTAATAAACCGAGACTTGAGTGGAGAGAGAGAAAAAAAAAAACCAGTCCTAACAGTCAATAAATAAAGAAATCAAACCGCCAAGCACCTCTCTCCAGTGTTCCAGATCTGTGCCTCCTGATCACAGCTCAGGCACACAGATAATGTGAATGAAATGTCATCTTACCAGTTTATTACATGTCAGCAAAACTCCAGCCTCCACCATCTCCATCTGATTCACAGAGGCAGTGTGGGGTGGGGGGGGGGCAGCTAAACCCCTGCTTTTCTGCCACCACCACCATCACCACCATCATCATCAGAGTCATAGCTGTCAGCGACTCTCTCCTCCAAACCCCAACGGTAAATAAACGAGCCTGTCAGGCAGTCCGCTCCGACACAGAGGGATCGATACACGGCTGACTTGGGAATGCGTGAGTAAGAAGGCAAAGTAGAAATATTACCACACTCTTCGGGGCTGTCGGTTCAATTTATTTTGTTCATATTCCCTGCGGTGGAAATGGAGTGACATCGCAGAGCAAAGGGAGAGAAAACTAATAAAGCAATCTCACCTGCACTTGATGACTAAGGCTTTCGAGGCAGCAGAAAGTTTTTTTTGTTTTTTTTTTTAACTGTTTCTTGTCTGAGAAGCAGGGCTGCAGTTTAGATCTCTGTAGAGTTTGCAGTTACTGGTTGACCCTATGTAGGCCTGAGGTGCATTTGTGTAAATAAATACATCTGCTTGTGCATTAATTTATAAAGTACACACAAAATATGGCCCAGAGAGCGAGGAAACAACCCCAGTGCAGCAGCAAAACAACCTCAATCCACAGCAGTTGTGTTACCTAGAAGCGTTGGAAGGATTTCAACTCTAATCAGATTTGCTGATTCACTGCTAAAACCAAAACTAGACCGGATTCATCACAGACAGACCTCCGCTGACTCAGCAGAGATGCAATGTGGACGCAGTATGCAACGCTTCTTTGAATCGAGGACTGACGTGTCATCCTGAGAATTGGTTTCGGATTGGTGTTTAAAAAGTCTTATTGTATAGTTCCTACTCTTGAGGCTGTCATGAATTGAGCTACAATATCCTCCTGCCGGGACTCGTAGCTCGGACCCTCTGCCTTGGAGGTGGGGGCGGGGGAGACAAGATCTCTAACTGCGCAGCTTTCGTTTGATGTTTGTGTACGTGCTGCACCTTATGCACACAGCATGCAGAGCAAACAACTGTACAAAGGCAATATCTGAAATGGAATACAGTCTAACATGACAGCTGTACTGCCACTATCACTGAAACTAGTCTAAACACCGGGGGGGGTGAGATGGTATACACACATACACACACACATTTGTCTTCTCTTTTCCCAGAGAAGGAAGGAAAGAGGCAGGGAGAGAGAGAGAGAGGGGCAGGTATTTCTTCTGCAGCAATTACATTATATTCCAAATGAAAGACTTCACAATAACTTCTCTTGGATGGATGCATGCACACACACGACCCTCACAACCCCTGCCAACAGTGGTGAGGGGGAACGACGCATAGCCTGCACTAGAAGAAGGGTTTCGCAACCATATCGCTGGGTTGCAGCAGGCAAGAGCAGAGTTGGAGCAGCTGCACTGTGACAGATGTGCAATACGGGCACGTGGGCCCTCTAATCCCTCCTGCTCTCTGGTGAGATTGTGCACTGCGTGCCTGGGGTTTAATGCCCGTCACACACACAGGTAGCCCTGCCCCGTTCTGTGTATGGCACTCATTATCTGCTGAAAATACTTAATTCTGCACATGGATTTCTTTCTCATGGACATCTATAAAACCAGAGGGACGTTACAGTTCGGCCACTCACTACCCCATTATACATTGTCATCACTTTTACTGTTCTTACATGAAGGACAATGATCCTTAATTACATAAAACCATTTTAAACAATAATATAAAAAGAGCATAATCTTCTTTAGTTAAATCCGTTTATTCTGTTCAGCGCCAAGGTTAGACGGATACAGTCTAGATCAGATGGTGAAAGCTCTGTGGGGCAGCTGGTTTTCGAAGGGCACTATATTACATAGAAATTGATCGATTGACTAATTGATTGATTGATAAGCAAGCATCTACCTCACACCAGTTACCCCCTCGAGTGCTCTGGAGTGGGCTGTAACTCCAAGCTCGGCCCACTGTCTTTGCTGCTTTAAATTTGAATGAAAGCGCACAGGCCTTCAATCTCTCTCCAGTATGGACCGTTGGGTCCAATATGGCAGTCAGGACACAGTTTCAATCATCCCTCACTGCAGGGCTCCTGTCCACGTCCAGATGGTGGGTGGGTGTGTTTCTACACTGTTCTTTCTACCGTTTCTGTTCGCAGATGAGAATAAATAAATCGAGCACATACAAACTCATCCTCGTATGAAGATGCACAGTGTCTCCAGCTTATCGTTGGCCCTTCTGTTCAAAAGCGGGCCGGTGCGGTCCATGGATATTGAACATTATCATTAGGAACCCAAGCTATTATTTTTCCTATACAATTAATTACACTTCTGAAAGAGAGTGATATTATTAACGAGATTAACTGTCCCATCTAAGTGCATAAATAGCTAGTGGGCTCATGCAAAAAAATATTAAGACAAAAATCAAATTAAAAGATTGCTGTTCTCTGCAGTTTCTTTCCACTTGCCAAGTTACAGTTTGCATAAAATCTGCCTGTAAATATAATTGCTATTTAAAATGATTAGTGCCACATCAATGCAGCTCTTTGAAGGATGCACAGAGCAGCACAAAGGGACGTCCTGTCTGCCTTTGTCCGAGGCTTGTGAAACAGATTAGGAGTCCCATGTTAACAATTTTACAGCCATAAATCAATATGCCAAATATTATATTTGGCATACTCTGCCGCTTTAGAACACCTACATTTTTCAATGTACTCTGTATTTTAAGCATAGAACAAATAAACAATTGGAGATCAAAAAGAAATCATAGAATTGTTTAACAAAATGTAAAAGGGCACCCCCTCCGTATTCTGAAATAGGGTCTGAGTAGGAATACTTGGTCTGAGTAGGAATACAAAATCTCAGAATATTGACTATTATGACATTTTGGAACCAGACAGTCTACTGATCAAAACAAGACCATCCATGTTAAGTCATGTCACGTAAATGTCAAGATGGAAAACTCAGTTTACAGTGTACTAAAACCCAACAATTTTACATAATTGGATATGAACTTCTCTATGTTTGATAGAACATCAAATAATATATACTTAGGTTGTTCTGAAAAAACAAGCCTATTTGCAAAGACATCTGATCGAAACTGAGTGATCTGTGACCGGCGACATGGAAACTGTAAATCAGATGTGTTTCAGAATGAAACGCGCTGGCAGGCAAGAGAATAAGCTTTCAAACGATGTGTGCATTGTAGGAATATAGTGTAACTTCTATGCACAGGAGCTGCTTATAACACTGACAAATAATGCTTTAGAGGGTGTAGTAACAGTATATAACTCTGAAATGTACATTATGTTTCAGTTTTTGGTAACCTAAACTTTTTTAACAATGTATGTGAAACTTGGTTATCAAAATGTCACTTTAAAGATCATGGACTTCAACTAATATGTTTATTGATCACAACTGAAAAAAATATAATTTTTCTTGTTACCTTTACATCCCTTTGGTAAAAACTGTTGATTATTTTACAGCCAGAGCACAATTAATATAGTTCAAGCATTCTGAATAGCTAAAGTAAGAAAATGAATCTATAAATAACCCCAACAACATCCTAAGAACACAACACAGGCTTGAAATACAGTAACTTAGATGACCCAGTTTGCTTAAATATGATTATAACTCATGATCGTTTAGAAACAGTTTAAGAATGAAATAACTGCTCAGAACAGGATTTGCCAGGGGAATGAAGCCAACCTACCAAGACACAAACCCGACGGCTTAAAACATAATTAGGTATAACACTGGGACAATACGTGCTTCTGTCAACAATAACAAAAAATGTCCCTTTATTTGAACAAGCAATAGTAATTCACTACAGAGTCAGATACTTCCACAAATCTTAACCACCCTGGGTCCAGGGCATCGTCTGACCTGCCAGTCTGCATTACCCGGCAATGTCTCCTTCAAAGAACTAATCTAAGGAAAACGATCAAACGAAATCAAGGCAAAATCAAGGGCTGCTCTGTTTCGCTCTGGGTTTCTGTGGGTCTGATTTGCCCGATAAAAGCATTAAATGAATACAGATGAAGAGATGCCAACTGCTGCCCTGCTTCCCGGCGATAACGCTCTTGATTAGAGACTCACTCCCGCTTCGCTTCGACCTGCGTGTGCCTCTCTGTGCACGTAACTCCATTAGCCGCTAAATGTTTACAATCCCTCTCCATCCCGGCCAAGCAGGCAGTAATTCAAACCTGGAGCCTCGGCACAAACGCTTTACGGAGAGAAGCAACGGCGGTAAATTGCTATAATTTGAGACTGATAGCGGGCTGAGTAGTGCGCTGTGGTCAGAATTCAAACAAGTTGTTTCAGATCACACTACCATTAATTTACCACGTTCGGACGAGAACAGACTGCGGGGAACTGATATACATTCAGTGTCAGGCCCCCACGACATCCACAATAGCACGGACCCATCAAAATAATCCTGAATACAATACGAAACAACCAGCAGAGACAGAATTTCATGAATACGTTATCTTCTGCGTAAAAAATTGCATCAGGGACTGGCTAGAAAAATCCAATAATCCAAGTTCAGTCATAACCTAAAAGTAAACCCTGAGGACCTACACCAGGCAGCCTGTACTGCAGTAAACATCAGCGTCTGGACAGACTCAGGGTGAAAAATGGCTGGCAGGCGAAAGCAGAGGACCCAGAGGTGGGGGTGAGAACCGAAAAAAAAAAAAAAAAAGATCAGAGACGTGTGTAGCTCTGGAATAAGACATTTAAGCACACAAGCAGCTGGTCCAATTACACTGAAGAGCACGTTTCCTCAGACCTCTGTTCTGCGTCAGTGTGTGGGCAAACAGCCTGGCAGGAGAGCCGGGGGGTGTCGTTTCACATGCCGACTTCAAAGGGTTAGATTTCAATCCGTGAACAGGATGAAAAGAGGAAGAAAAAGTAAATGTTAAAAAAAGACAACAACAAGAGAAAACAGAACTGCACAGAAACCGCATGATGGGTTTAATGAGCTCCTCTGCAGCAGCAGCAATGGATCCGTGCATCTCCTCTACAGTGGCTTCACTCATTACGAGACTCTCCAGAGCTGCCGAGCCGAGAGAGAGTCACTGGCAAATTAAGTGCTAATGGGTCTTTGTGGGGCTCCAGTGCCAAGCAGCTCTCTTGGCCAATGGCGTTGATGAAGAGGCTCCACTCACGCATGGCGGTGAAGAAGACGAAGACGCTCCCGCTCTTGCACAGCGGTGAGGAAGATGCATTTGTTGTTGTTGTTGTGCCGAGGTCGGCGGTTGTTTGTTGTGACAGAATCCTGGGGGACACTTGGTGGGATTGACACAGTGCTTCTTAACCCCATTGCAAGCAAAGTGTCCTGGGGGCAGAAACGAGATCAGGCAGCAGAAAAACGGTGCAAGGAAATAGTGCGTTAAGTAAACTGTGTATTTTATTTTGAATGCACAGGCGCACATTTAGTTAGTCTCAAGAGTTGAATAATCTAGAACCTTTTCTTCTTTTTTCTCCATCAACAGGAGCTACAGGGAAGCTGGTTTAGGAGCCCCCACCCCGGGAGTGAAAGAGTTTACCTCGTGATTCGAGAACTGTCTCTCTTTAAACTGAACGTGGCCTTGTGAGTCTGCAAGGGAATTACACTGTCCTCTCCCAGAGTCACATGACTAACCCCCCCGCCCCCCACGCACACACCACCCCCCCACACTCACCCCCCCGCCCTCAGGTAATCTGATTCAGCCCCGTCTCCATAGCAACCCAATCTGCTGTCTTCAGATACCGGGCCGTGACGGCTATTTTTATCACAATGCCAATCCACTGACCCAAACACAGCAGAAAGAGCAGGGGGGGGCTGTTGATATTCTGGACAGACAGCCCTGCTTATGTAAATGGCTCGACCCTGGCCTTCACATAGTGCAGCGGGGAGTAAAGATATGCGTTAATCCCCCCGCGTCGCAGCTCTGCGCACAAAGACGGCAAGTCAGGGAAAACGGCTTTGGAAACCGCAGTAACCACATTGCTGAGCGTTTTGACATTTCAAAACACTGCAGGAGCGCTGAGCACGAGAGGGGAGACGCACAGATCCAGAAACGCCCTCATCCCGTCTGAGGATCAGCTCCAAAACGCACAAGCAGCCCCAGTCACTACCGCAATTTGCACTAACTGAGTGCAATTAGCTTATACACAACATTGTACTGTTCCTTTTTAGTTAGAGTTTATAATGCGACTGTGTATTCCTCATCGATTTGAATTCAGGCATAATAATAATAAAATACTATTAATAGAAAGGCCTTCTGACTTCTAAAGTTTGTTTAAGTCACTGCTTATCATTTTTGGTTGCGGTTTATAATCCTGTTTATTCTAGCAGTAACTCACCTTACCGATACACTCCACCTTGGTAAAACAGTCTCCTTCTCTTTCTCCCCCTCTCTCTCTCGCTCTCCCTCTCCGCCTTACAGCAGCAGGTCTCAGACTCAAATATCTGGGTGCAAAGTGCTCTGACTTCTGTTCCAGTTCCCAGATACTTAAATGGTCCAATTAGCCAGTAAGCTGGATTCATTAAAATGCTTCTTTACAGGCGACGTGGATAAGATACAGGCAGTGCATATTAAGGGAGAAGGGTCAATGTATTGATTTCCCTGGGTATTGATCACGCAGATCGTAGCTGACATGCGATCAAGTTAAACAATCCGACACGGTTTCCACAAACGAAACCCGGCGACATCTGAGAGCGTGTGAACACATTCATCTCTTTCGGAGGTGCTGTGGTTTCTCTCACTTCCTCCCACAACGCCCTGATTCATCAGAACAAAGTCTTGAAACTGCTAAGGATCAGAGAGTTGTAACCGCCCTTCCAGAAAGCACTACCGAATAATCCTCTAATCAGCACGCAAAAAACGGAAGAGGAAATACTGCATTAGGGCTAACCTTAGAGCAAGAACCACTGGACTTTTATTTTGTTGACAATCCGCTGGGGCTTCTCTGCTGCCAGTGTGTAAACGGACAAAGTCACGCTCAGTCATAAATGCTGCCTCACACGGTCATGTGACCTGTTTCTCTGTCCTCCGAACCACAAGTCTTCAAACCCTGCAACAAGAGGAACCCACCTCCCACAGGGCACTGGTCTTACAAACTCCTCTCGGTGCCTGAAGCATCTTAAAAATAAACACACATATTTTAAAAACAGAAGTAACGCTCCTGTCGGCTCAGTGGCCTATTCTGAGTGGTGACCCCTGACCGTGGGACGCAGGTGACCCAGGAAGGGAGGAGATGGAGGAATGTGGATATTTAAAGAGGGATTAGCAGAGAACCTCTTGAGCAGAAACGAATTAGACGCCCACAACTCCTACAAGAAGTACAGGTGAAGCCAAACACTTGTTAAAATAGGGCTGGGTGGCACCTCACAACGCACTCTTTGTCTTGCAGGCGTATGATCTGTAGGTAAAGTCAATAATTACTGTTCAGAAAATGAATCCTACACATTTAAAAGCTTTCTGAAGTGGAAATGACTAAATAAACGTGTGGCTCGCTGCAAGAGGGCTGGAGCCATTTGTGTCACTTTTGTCCTCGCAGAAAAGGTCAATACAGTTCAATGGTGCATTTCTGAAAGGAAATTAAATGGAAACATCCACTGAACACACTGTGGAGATGTACAGCAGATGACAGACCGTTGACACGTCTTAAAATATCCAAAATGTTTACAATTGAATTAATCTTGTCGGAAAGAAATCCCACATTCTTTTGTATTGATAGATGGAAAATGTTACGTCATAAAGCAGTTTCAGGGTTAAATAATAGTCCTATTTTCACAGAGGAGAGGGTTTGTTTGCAAGCTTTGAAACCAGAGCACCGTATTTAATGCCACCTTGCAAACCTTGCCACACAAACGCTCCCGTGGGCCGATTAAACCAGTCACCGAGACGAGAGTCGTACATTAGATTTGCGTACTAGAGGAAAAAGAAGAAAAGTAAAAGCAACACTAATCGTTTTTCATTTGCTCTTCAATGGGAGGATCAATTGCAGGTTTATTGCAGAATTACATTTCTTCAAGTGGCGAGAACTCAAAGCCTCATTCTGCTCGTGATATAACCCACTCACTGGGCATTACTGCACCAGCTCAAACCGGCGCGCGTCAGTTACATCACTGCCTGCTTCAATGGGCACTTATGAGAAAGCAACTATTGACATTGTGGTTAACTCGCTCTCTACTGAAGGACTTGTAGGACAGCTGGTGACTTGGGGGGGGGGGGTCCAAGTAGATAAGATTCAGAAGCATTCAGATACCTATGAGGCAAGAGGGGAGACAGAGATTGGCTGTTCTGTGTGTTACGCAGAGGGTGGGATGATACGTCAGACAGCAGGCGATGACAGAGTTTTGTACAATGAGCTCAAGGAGAAACGACACTGAAAATATTCCACATCCATTCTTGGAGATCTTCGGCCTCAATCCCCAGCTACCTTAGGAATTGCACAAGTTGAGTAGTTTCTTCCTCCCCCTCCTCCTTTGTCGTAATTCAGGCTGAGGCTCATTTTGAATAGTCTGAGAGTTTCCACACTTTCTGCTCACGAGCTCTGGGAGCTCCACCCCAAGGTTGAGCACATGACACAATACTCACATTCACAGAAGGGCCGCGGGGGTCGCATCGGGCTCATGTTGTTGCTGAAAGGTCACCGTTTCAACACTGAGACAGAGTGACTCGATCCCTGTCATCGCAGGTGACTGGATATGACCCACGGATGGGTAAATATACTTTGTAACGCGTCGACTACTGTCTCTTCCTTGTAGACCAATTTCCCCCTTGTGCTGTGACCAGTACGCCTCATGTAACAGTCCTGAGGGTCTTCAGATCCATCCATAATTGCATACGTCCAGAGTGTGGGTCACCCCAAGCAGATCTTGCGTTAACTCTTGCCTCTCAGTTGCCCCATTGTCTGGCCAGCGGCCAAGAAGATACACAGGCAGCAGCTAATCATGTTGGCCGGGGAACGTAGAAGCACAGAGGCTAAAGAAGGCTATCGTTGCAAAATGAAGCCCATGGCATGAGATAAGAGTTCAGACGTGTGGGCTTCAAGAGAGGTCAGAAGGTCTCGACAAGTACAACAGCAGAACACAAGCTGTTGCCTAAAACAAAACTTCTTCGGAGACGGGGCAAGGCGGTCAAGTTTCACTCAGGCCTTTGGCGCATTGAGGCCTGCAAAATCAAGTGTTCGATAAGCTGAGCGCTCAGAAGTCCTTCAGAGCTACACTCCTGTGGTCCATTGCAGCCTATGACAGAGAAGCTTAAACCCAACTGGTGAAAGGGCATGTTGTGAATGCACCGATCCCATCCATGACGCCAGGCAGCTAAAACAATGACGAGACCCTTCACTCGGACTCTTCTCTCCTCTGAAGTGTCGAGAGTGGAGATTTCTGCTTCACAAGGGGATATCCGCTGTTGAGCACCTCCGCCCTGCTCTGCAATCTGTCCCCCGTTTCCATGGGGATGTTTTTCAGGGACTAAAACATCAATGTAAAAACTCCTCCTTCTGCTGACATCTGTCCTCAACCCCCCCAACTCGCTCTGCGCAGGAACGGGAGCCACAGCGCGACAGGGCCCTAATGGAGAGAGACTGTGTGCACGATACCTATTTTTACACCCAGCTCATTTTCACGTCAATAATTTAGACCTGATTAAAAATGTATGGCCCCATCAGGACAAGATCCCATTAAATATTAATTTCCCCTCTGTGGAGACGCCAGACAGGAAAGAGGCTCCTCTCTGAACCATTCACACTGTGTAAACCAGATCAGAACGCGATCGCCAAAAGCAGACACACCCCATGATAAGCTAAACAACTAAATTAGACGCGACGAGGCGGAATCTGAAGATCTCAGAAGGGCGTCAGGACTCCTCTTTAAAAACAGAGAATTGTTTTCAAAGGGAAACAACCACCATTTGCTGTATGAATAGGAAAGCATGGCTCTAGCAGTAAACAAAGGAAGTGAGTTGGGTATCTCTCTGTACCAGCCCCGGCATCAAGGACTTTAACAGCATAATCTGAGATCCGAGTCCTGACTTCAAACGCTTCAAGAATAAAGGAAAAACAGACAGACCGGGCTGGGATTACATTTTGACAGCTTTAAAACTACAATTTTCCTGAGTAATTTTTGAACATTTGGTCTCACAAAATCTTGTCTATATAAGAAGCCTAGACTGCAAATCTGACATGTAAGGAGGGGCTTCACACTGTTACTACTTTAATATGTTATGCTCCTGTAATTCTGTCATTATTCCACAGAGAGCTGCATTGCATGACAAATCCCACATGGAAACCATATGGCACTGAGATATGATAAGGCACTGCTGCTGAAGTTAGCAATATAAATCTGCCAGTGGGCTGGGATGGGGGGTTGAGGTAAAGCCAGCTCTTTTGATAGATTCCTCAACAACACACAGGAGGCCAATTAAACATTCCTTCTTCAGAAAGCAGCCTCGAAGATTTTAAAAATAGAAGCGCTTTCCTCCCCGTCATTACTCATGACTAAGGTACGCTCAGGTGTCAGATTATGATAACTTCATGCTAATGCTTCTTGAGCTGGAAGCCAGGCTTCTGAAGGCCGAGAGCCCCAAGGGGCGTTCCCATCCAAAATTCACAGGCTCAGATCAAAGAAAGAGAAAATGCATGCAGAGGGGCACAGAGCACACAGAATTAGAGATGAACAAAGAAGAAATACTGCCTCTCATGGGCCTCGGGGGCTGAGACCCCTTCACTCTTACTAGGGTGTACCCTGTTTGGCAATCATTTCTCTAGGGGCGTGGTTTGAGTTGCTTAAAGCCCAGGGCCTAGTGCGTTCACATACAGATAGGCATTAAGGACTTTATGACGCTTCCTGAAGCTGGTGTAACTTTCACCTGGCTCAGAGACACCTTTTAATTTCTTGAGCGTTCACATGTGAGATAAGGTGGCCTACACCTCAACGTGTGAACGGGGTCTCAGAGAACCTTATGATTTGCATCTCGGACTTGCCAAACAAAGGCAATGCATCCTGGCCATCCTTCTTTGAGTAGCTGAATCGAAAGCCTTGACAGATTGACTATTTGACTAGCTATTCGGTTAGTTAGTTAGTTAAGCCAGCTGGGATGGCAAGGATATCTCTGCTCCAGAAGATGAAGACATGTTAGAAATGCTGGACGTCGCCCCTGGGCTGTGAAACCTGTCCTTTTCCAGCACCACTTCCGGGCTTCTTCAGTCTGATGGCGAATAATCATTCTGAGGAAATTAAATTCCTATTTCAGGCAAGCAAATTACCCGATAATGAAGGCATCAACCAAAGCGAAGATGTATTAAATGCTTTTTCCAGTTTTACTCCTAATTAGAGTATTTAGCTGAAAGTCAGATTCAGATATTCTGCACTTCTGGAAGTTGAAAGAAGGTTAAAATAAAAAGATTACACAAACATACGAAGGGTGGACCTCTGGGGATTCTGCGTCCCAGAGGAAAACCGAAGTGCATTACCTTGAAACTTGAAAATCATTGCAACCTTTTCTTATTATTCCAGCGCAATGGAGAAACTGTAACTAATAGGGTTAGGGTTAGCGTTAGACTTACTCTGATTAACTGAGTGAAGTGAATAATTTAAGCACAGAGACTGAATAAAAGGCCTCTGAAAATGTCAACGATGTTTGAACAGCCTGTCAGAACTTACACAGCGTGATTAGCGACGGGGATTTGACCAATTAGACTCTGCAGATGCAGACCGAAAAGCACCACCAGTAAAGATGAACCACCGACTCGCTTCCCAAAGGAACGTCGATAATGTACAGCGAGAAAACAAACCTAATACTAAATCATGTTAGAAACAATAATGGGAAATAAATAATAAGCTTGGCTGAAAATGCGGACAATGCCACCTGCGTCAGCCATACTGTCAAACTTCCACTTTTTAATTCAAAAAGGTTTAAGCTGCAATATTGTTCTGAAATGTAACACTATCAGGGAGAACCAAGTAAGATTAGTCAGGTGGAAACAATACTAATAAAAATTATATTTATTCTCAGATTCTTGGCACCTTCATTTTCCAGCTGGAGGAAGTCTCCATCTCCACAGATAACCCAACCGTGCCATCAGTGCCGGGCAATCTCTGCATCCACACGGCGAGATCTGAACCCAGCGGCCACACGCACCTCAGCCCCATCATGACATCCTCTCTTCAGCACCAGTTGGACCAGTTCTGGGACCGGTTCACAGGAAAACTGAACTATAAAGCCAGGCCTTCTGCTCTCAGACACAACACTGGGTAATCAGATTGGAAATCCCTTCCTCTATTATCTACAGTGCTGTGTACTTTCCAGCATGAAACCATAACATATTAATTACCAGCAAATCTAAAAATAAGTTTGTAACAAGGAACATTATGCCCATGCTGCCTTTCCTGGAGAGGCCTCTGCCATGTTTAGTCCACAATAAAACCTGTTTCCAGAGACATGGACAGTAATCACCACCCCCCCCACTCCCCAAATCTTGTTTTATATCACTCAAAACACAAATGATTTTGTAATATGAAAGACAAACATCTTTTTTTCTATTTCTACAAGAAATATGGACGACTTTTGAGGTTTCCAGGTCACACACCTGAGACATTTCCCAGAGAAACACAGCATCTCCTAGCTTTGCTCATAGCAGGACTGAGAATGACTGAACTAATTATGTGTCAAATTCCAACCAGAAAAATCCCCTCCCCCACCCCTCCAATAGCTGTCCACTATTTAGAAAGTTACCTTTATCCTTCAGAAGGCTAAAGACAGACAGACCCCCAAGACCCCCATAATCACTGTGATCCTCACTGAGAGAGGTCTGTTTCACTGGCCCGGATGAAGAGAGCACACAAATAAAGGGAACAGTCTTCTGCAGGCGTGTTCCCCACTTTCCCAATATAAACCACAGTTTTCAATATAACCTCCCAGGGATGAGCATCAGTCCAACAGCCCCGGCTCCCTCCTCCTCTGCCTGGTTTGCGAATTGGACCAGCCTGATAGTTGGCAAGGGAAATGTTGCTGCAGTCTTGCCATTCTTCTCCGCCTCCTGCTTTCCATGTTAACTGAGTCCTGAAATCAGTTAACTCAACTGTCCACACAGAATCACGGCAGATGTCCTGGCACAGACGAAAACAGAGGCCACTCGGCGTGTCACCACACACCATTAAAAGAGTCGCCAATGTACTCCCAGTGACTCAGGAAACTCACAGGCGCTCTTAACGGCTCCAGTGCTTCCAGCGAAGCCCGACCGCAGATCAGGTGAGGAATCACATCACTTATACGGCGCCTTCAAGGGACATTTTGTGTCACACAGAAGCAGTTTGTGGGCAGAAGCAAAATCTATTATTCTGGCAGTTGTGGCAGCAGTAATATAATTTGTGCCATTCCAGTTTGCTATGTGGGGGGTGGGGGGGTATAATTTGTTGAAATTATTGTAGTAAGCGAGTGAATGTTCTTCTTCTTCTGCTGCTGCTTTTCTTTTTATAAACTTGCAGCTCTTTCAAGATGCATGACTGCAGGGACTGAAAGCACACAGGGTATAAATACTATAAGAAATGTGAAATGCTTTTACTTGAGGAAAAAAGGGAGAAGGGGGTGGTGGTGGGAAATCATCCCACAGGTTTAAAATATAATATGGAGTACGACTTGGTGGTAAACTAATCACACCAACTGTCAAATGAATAAAATGCAATTTCCTGGCCAAGCAAACAGTCTTTGTCTACAAGCAGGAAGCTGTGTGCGCGCATGTGAGCTCGTGTCCAGGTAGGGGGGTGAGTGAAGCGTACATCCCAGTTTATCTATAGTCCATACACAGCCTTCACACCCACAGGTGAGTAAACAACAAATATGACTTCACAAAGAGTCTAGAGTACAGTGTGCAACACATTACACAATTATTAAAACAGAATTAAAAAAACATTGCAAGACACAGCACGAAGGGCTAAAATGGGGGACTCCCTGATGGCAAACATGCAGGCGAACTAGAAGCTTCCTTACCCTGTGAAGCACTCCCGGTACGGACCATGCATTGTGTAGTGGGCTGCTCAGACTGATTAGTTGTGTTATTCTTGGTGTTTTTGTGGATGTTTCATAGCACTCTGTCTGAGATTCCTGTTCCACCAGCTGGAGAGTCTCTACAAATAAAGATGTTCTTCACGGGCCAGTTGGGAAGAAAAGACTGCCGCAGATTCACCCTTTATCTCGTTGATGGAAGGCAGCAGAGTGGATCAGGTGGTTTATCGTTTGGACAGCGAGGCAGGTGACACGCTGCCCCCCACACAGGGTGGAAAACTGTGCCACAGATCTGACCCCCATCTGAAATCATTATAATAATAGCAGCACTATCATAATAATTATACCTTTTGCTATCTTGTACAGCAGAATAAAATAATGATTAGAGTCACATAAACTGATAGCGCCAGTCCGGATAACATCAGCCAATGCAAAGCGGAGCTCTTATCACAACGCCGGCCCGATGCTTCCCCTCCTCTACAGAGCTGCAGAGGATCAACTTGTTTGCTTTCGTTTGAGCGGTACAATTTAAAGTGCAGCCCATTTGGCTCAGTACACCGGCTCGGTCGCTATGACCTGACCGGACCAGGGCTGGCCAGGTTTGATTGAGAAATCTCCCATTGTGAAGCGGATTGATCTCGTTGTGGTTTCACTTTGCTGCAAGCCTCTGAGAACACCAAGCTTTCCAGCCTGTGACCTTTGTTTTTTCCACGCTGTACATTTCCACTGATAGACCCAAGAACCTCAAACAACCAGGAATTGCATTTCTGCCACCCAATCTGATCAGAAGCCTGTATCCCTTGAACAGATCGCGATCGAGTTTCATTTATTACCCAGTGCTTCCCTCAATGGCATCTCATGTGGCTTCACCAATAAAGAGACAGGAGAACGTGGGGAAAAACAATTATCCAAAATAACAATGTTGTATTACTGCACATGTCTGGATTTCCATTGCAAATGGTGGAACGTGCAGGAAGGAACAGCGAGATATTCACCACAGCATCACTCATTCTGATGACACTTTTCAGTGCCTGACATGGCAATCCAACCCCTGGCTGCCCGTCTCCAAACACGGCCCACTGAGTACTGATACCACTGATACTTCAGTAACACACTGATGGCTCCATTATTGCTGGAATATTTAAATTAATCTGTAACTGTGACAATAGCTCATTATTCAGTAAAACAAGTAGGAACCAGCCCCCGCAGCGTCCATAAAACTTTATTGTGCATAAAGGTAAAGTAATAATAATAAATAAATAAATCTTCAGAGCTTTCTGGTAGAGGACAAAATAGGGACGGGCCGCTGTGCACACTGCAGTGTTTACTGTTGAACACTTCCCGTACACAAATGATGACCAGCAAATCAAAGCGAGCGAGCCAGAGCAGCATCGCCTGCAAACCAGCCCTCAACGCCTCGCCGCTCTGCTACATTGCAGGGACCGTCATCTTTCTTTATCAGGGGACTTACGCATTTGTGTTTGTTTACACCGATTAGGATTGGTAAGATAAACAGACACACACAGCTGACTGACTGACACACTGACTGACTGACTGGCACACTGACTGACATGAGAGCACATAAACAGTACGGAGGCATCACTGAACGGGAAGCTCGGTTTGAATTGCATCCTGAGAATTTTTATCTTCTTTTATTGTGACAGCTTCCTAAATAAATATCACAGGCTGTAGGCTAATCGTCAAACTGTCCTGACTATAATAAGTGTCTGGGACAAGATAAACAGAGCCCATATTTGTACACACACACTAAATATATTTCCCTCTCTGCTATTCCTCTCAGTCGTACGAAGCCATCAATGTAAGGGCAGCATCTGTCTTGGCAATAATGAGCTGGGGATGGAGTGGAAAAATAAATCAATAAAGAACTAAATAAACCAGTAGCTCGGTTTAATTTCACATCGCCAATCCCTTTAACAGAGATGGGTATTAGCACATCCACGCAGTGACGTCAATGTACCCCAGCACTCGTATCCGTTCAAACATCCACAATCGCCGGCTCTAATTACAGCCTATTATCTGAAATCACTTCAGCACTTAAGGAGCCACTGCGAAAGCAACCAAAGCAAACAGGCATCTGGGCTATTTCTGGGTTGTTGTTGTTGTTTCTTATTTCCCCTCTCTCTCTCTCTCTCTCTATTGCTCTGAAAGGTTTAGAGAAGCGTCTCTGCCACAGAAGCCAGAGGCACAGATAAACAGCTCCACGGCATCGGTGTATCGGGGGCAGATCAGAGGACAGCTGTGGATTCTGCAGTTTCTCGCACTGGTTTGTGAGTCGGCCTCTGATGCAAGAAAAAACAGATATAAAACTCAAGGCACAATTCCACAATTCTACAAGTCATTCGTCAAAGAAAAGCACATAAAGGGCTGCCATCGCCCCTCGAGACAGGCCTGAGCGGTGCATTCCAGATGCAAGCTGCAAGCAAAGACATAAAGCCTCTGCAATGAAGGGTGACAGTCCCAAAACACGAAGAGTTGTGAAAAACGTTTCACAGGTTCATGAGACAAACCCATTTCCTGGCTCAGCCGGGCAAGATAAAAGCCTGTGCCTGCCACACCACGGACAACTCATAACACCAGCAAGAGTGACACCGCACTCGGAGCTCATTTCCTCCTCTGTCTTGTACGGATGCAGCAGGGATCGCTTCCCTCACGTGTCCAGGCTGGTTCTCCGTACGAGACAGATAAACACGTCTCTCAAGCCACTCTCACTAGAAAGAGTGGCCTCCCTGTGAGCTGTCCCTCTCCCCGTCTCTCAGGACAGAGCTTTCACTGCAATCGCAACCCAATCTGGAGGATGCACGGTTGCCACATCCTTGGAAAAGCACGATTAAAGTAGGTGATGATAGACCCGTCTCTTTTCATCCTGCGCTCAAGGTGGGAATTTTATGTCTGTGTTGTATTGTGATGCGTCGTACAGCGTACAAGCCCAAACATGTCAAACACTCCACTGTCAAAGGCCTTGAAGATACAATGAGGCAAATTACCCCCCCAGTCTGTCGCACCTCCCCCTGGTCAGATGCATGTTTGAAACAATCATAGGAACGATCATTTTAAAGACGAAACAGCAACAAATATGGCAGACGACCAACTTATATCTGTGTGTTCATTCATTTCTCTTATGAGGTGTTCGAAGGACAGCACTCTTGGTGTG
This sequence comes from Amia ocellicauda, assembly GCF_036373705.1. Taxonomy (NCBI): domain Eukaryota; kingdom Metazoa; phylum Chordata; class Actinopteri; order Amiiformes; family Amiidae; genus Amia; species Amia ocellicauda. Next base: position 6,366,287 of record NC_089853.1, read on the forward strand.
AGATGCCCGTTTGTTTATGTCTAAGCATACACACTGATCTCCTAGCCTGTGCCCAAGCTCTGTAGCAGCCGCCCCAGTGGCACAAATCAAAGCCAGGGTCTGCCAGTACAGAGAGCTGACCGTCCCCAAGGATCAGCGCAGGGCCCTTGTTCTGGACTGTGTCTAGACAGGCGATTCAGTGAAGCCAGTATCACAGGACAGGAGCACAAGGTTTGATGCTACCCTGGAAAATCCAGTTTCTATTTGGAGAAGTGGAACTAAAAATAAGAGAAGGAGCAGAAGCAGATTGAGAAGACGGTTGAGATGCGGGGCTGGTATGGGTCATGAGATTATTTCTCCTTTTCAAGCCTGAATACCTCTCCGTGGTTCTCTGTTGAACGACTGAGTCGTCAGAAGAAAGAAATGCATGCACGATGGCCAGAACGCAGCAGGAAACCTTGTGTTAGGAGCAGTGGCAGTGGCCGAAGTACACAATGTTTATGGTTAAAATCATTAAAAGTACTGCAATGGTTGACATCATGTTACCTAAATGACTTGTATGCTATCCTCCGTGCACTGTTTTTAAACGTGGGGATTGGATGTGTGCACAGCAGAACATTATATATAAAAAAATACATTACATAAACAATGTACCCAGGTCAGGGAGGGGAATAAATACCAGTTGAGTGAGAATTCACAACTGAATTTCTAGTATTCAAAACTACAGCAAAAAAGTGGGAATGAATCCCCCTGTTCTATGAAAATGAATGATTTGTCATTGAGAGCTGCGATGCAAAGACAAATTAACTGGTGTCAGTAATGTGGCATTTGGTGCATTCATTCATTATCAGTGCAGTATTTGGACCCAGTCTGGTCCAGCACTGTAGTTTAGTGCATTTATCAGGAGCACATTTTGCGATGCAAGATTACATGGCGACATCGTTTCCCCAAGACTTCAATGACTACCACGACCCCCATTCATCGTGTCGGGTTCACATCGGATCTGCACAACCTGAAAGAAGCTACGCAATTCACTAAGCGCTGCAGGACTTAATAAAAGCTCATGCTGAGACAGGACGAGATGCACGTCTTTATACCACTGCGTTATGTAAGCGAGTCATTCAGTAGCAGTATGAATACATCGGAAACTGATCTTCAGGCAATCTGTCTCAGGTCACTCTTCTGCCGGGTGCATTTCCCCGCTGCCTGACACTACTATAATGGCCTCAAATCTCCGGATCAGGAGGCTCCGTGTCGCGCAGGCCTGCGGAAGATGCCAAAGCAGAAGCATCGCAGGGCGGCCGTCCTCTGACAGCAAGCATGGCAGGTCACCGTGTCCTTGCCCTTGCCAGCTCTGGATGCAATAAGACAGGGACACTCCTAGACCACACACGCAATGTCAGGATTGCAAGCCTCCAATAAAATGCCTGTTTTTCTGCTGCTGTGATTGTCCCTGTTATGCACATAAATGCACAAATGCTGTAGGACCAAGTGGCGCATCATTGTGTGCATGACGAGTATCTGCGACTAACGACAGCTAGCATGCAAATAAGCACATTCAAGCTGAAGTTGCAGCAAGAACAACATGATTCATTATCCTTTATAATGGTGCGGTGTAATAATTGTCCAGTGCTATTGCTGCCGTGTTGTGCTTTAGTGTATGTGTCCTAACTGTGTCCTACCCCAATCATTGATGGACATGTTTAAGCGCCCCTGTGTGTTAACGACACTGCACGCACATCTCGCCCAGGATGTCGCACATCGGCGCTGCACACTTCTGTAGTGAATCCCTGTCAGACTGTCCATTTTGTATTTGCCGTCGCTGTCAAGACACAGCTGAGCCCGACGCGCAACGACTGCTTTCTGAGGTGACCTTACCCGTGAAAACCCCGATCTTCAGAGGAAAACCCGTTTTAGTGCTGGCATGAGCGCGGCGCTGGGCTGTCAGGAGAATAATATCCCGGGCGCATTGGCGGCTGCTCGCTCAGGACGTCCCCATCGCCGCGGTCCACTCCAGCGCTGCTGCACCCCTGCGCCGCCGCTCCAGCCTCGCTTCCACACGGCCGCCTCTACGGGGAGTTCCGCATTGCTCACGCAGGGCGGGGGCACGGCTGCACCACCGTCTCCCGTAGGGGGGTGCGGGGTGGAGTGGGAGCAGAAAGGGTCGGTTCGACTCGTTCTTGGAAAGCAGAAATCGGATTAATGTCGTTTTCGATCTGTTTCGGGTTTGCAGGTATCTGCGTGTAAATACCGCCGTGGTCATGAAACCTGGAAGACTGTTATATTTGCCTCCACACCCCACGCAATCACAAATGGTTCCTTCCGTGTAAAAAGCGATGTTGGGAAGGACCATTAACGGCGTGGGGGGATCGAGAGGAGAAAATGCCGGATAACGGCGGTTTAGCGGGCCGTGGTATATGAACACAGCTCAGCCTCATTTCTGGGTGCAGAATTAAATTCCCGCCAGTATTTAATTATATATTTGTAAGATAACGCTGGTCTATACACCCCTTTTTGCCCTTTATTGTGCCCCCCGTGTTTGTGCTGTATTTAGTATATTCTAGACAGCACTAGTGGCCGTGCGGAGCATTGCGCCTGCGCTGCAACAGAAAGAGCTAGAACTGAGAGAGTGAGGATGCTCCGTCTCATGTGACTTTATTTATTGCATAATATATTATTGGACATGTAGTTTGGCATCAATGATGATAGCATGAAGCGTAAGGATAAATCCCGTATGCATAACATTGTAATATATAAATATTTGTAATCTTTAATTGAACTTTAGGGATTGCGTATTTCTTGCATATATATATATATATATATATATATATATATATATATATATATATACACTCACCTAAAGGATTATTAGGAACACCTGTTCAATTTCTCATTAATGTAATTATCTAACCAACCAATCACATGGCAGTTGCTTCAATGCATTTAGGGGTGTGGTCCTGGTCAAGACAATCTCCTGAACTCCAAACTGAATGTCTGAATGGGAAAGAAAGGTGATTTAAGCAATTTTGAGCGTGGCATGGTTGTTGGTGCCAGACGGGCCGGTCTGAGTATTTCACAATCTGCTCAGTTACTGGGATTTTCACACACAACCATTTCTAGGGTTTACAAAGAATGGTGTGAAAAGGGAAAAACATCCAGTATGCGGCAGTCCTGTGGGCGAAAATGCCTTGTTGATGCTAGAGGTCAGAGGAGAATGGGCCGACTGATTCAAGCTGATAGAAGAGCAACTTTGACTGAAATAACCACTCGTTACAACCGAGGTATGCAGCAAAGCATTTGTGAAGCCACAACACGTACAACCTTGAGGCGGATGGGCTACAACAGCAGAAGACCCCACCGGGTACCACTCATCTCCACTACAAATAGGAAAAAGAGGCTACAATTTGCACAAGCTCACCAAAATTGGACAGTTGAAGACTGGAAAAATGTTGCCTGGTCTGATGAGTCTCGATTTCTGTTGAGACATTCAGATGGTAGAGTCAGAATTTGGCGTAAACAGAATGAGAACATGGATCCATCATGCCTTGTTACCACTGTGCAGGCTGGTGGTGGTGGTGTAATGGTGTGGGGGATGTTTTCTTGGCACACTTTAGGCCCCTTAGTGCCAGTTGGGCATCGTTTAAATGCCACGGCCTACCTGAGCATTGTTTCTGACCATGTCCATCCCTTTATGACCACCATGTACCCATCCTCTGATGGCTACTTCCAGCAGGATAATGCACCATGTCACAAAGGTCGAATCATTTCAAATTGGTTTCTTGAACATGACAATGAGTTCACTGTACTAAACTGGCCCCCACAGTCACCAGATCTCAACCCAATAGAGCATCTTTGGGATGTGGTGGAACGGGAGCTTCGTGCCCTGGATGTGCATCCCACAAATCTCCATCAACTGCAAGATGCTATCCTATCAATATGGGCCAACATTTCTAAAGAATGCTTTCAGCACCTTGTTGAATCAATGCCACGTAGAATTAAGGCAGTTCTGAAGGCGAAAGGGGGTCAAACACAGTATTAGTATGGTGTTCCTAATAATCCTTTAGGTGAGTGTGTATATATATATATATATATATATATATATATATATATATAATTACATGCGTATTATGGTGTTGCATGGTAAACATGTGGTAAAGTATAGACCAGCATGGTAAAAAAAAAGATAATATTTGTACATTGTACATGGCATTATATGGTAAAGTGTAGTGTGGTGTAGCATGGTAAAAATGTGGTAAGGGCATGGTTAAATCGTAGAAACAACAGTATAAACTTGGTAAAATCATGGTATTGTACAATAATGGTAAAAAAAAAAAATGGTACAATTGTAGTGTGTAGCATGATCAAAATATGGTAATGTAAAGTATATATAGTATACACAAGAACAGAAATGGGCCTTTTGGGCCCGTACCACACGCCCCATGTCCACTGAGACACGCCCGTGTGTTTAGGCCGGATTTGGATCCTTGGATCGCACGGTGCTGCTTCATGGCTCCAGAGCCCCACATCTTTCAATTGCTGCATCGCACAGCTGTCCCTTTCATGTCCCTGCTGCCTTTTTTTATAATATTACTGTTATTTTACAATAATTATCAATCATTAATTTTGCATCGCTGCAGTCAACACATTGTGATCACTATGAACTCTTATTGCAGAGGTAAGAACTGGAAGTCCACCACCCTATCACATTAGATGACCACAGCTACATTAACACTACTATAATATAGTCATGCACTTCATTTGCTATTAATATGTTCTCTCTAATTGTCCATTGCATGCTAGGCCTATATATTATACCACTCTGACATACCATTGCTTCACATTTTTGAAAGCATTTCCTTGGACAAAAGCGCCAGCCATTTAAAATACTACTAACAATATGTTCAATGCCTTTCAACTAGCATTGCTTTATCAAACAGAAACTACTACTTAAAAAAGGAACATTTCATATTATATTCAGATTTGTGACAAAAGCTCCCTCTGCAGGAATGTGTGAGAATTGCGAGCTATATTTACAAACGGTAGATGCAACATCCCTGTCTTTAATGTGACCAACAGGCTCCTGACAATCGGGACACTCGGAGACACAACTTGCCAGGGTTTTGCCGAGGCATGTTGTCAGCAACACCGGAGGAAACTCAGATCCTTGAACACCTGGGCTCTTTGGGGCCGCAGATGAGTTAATTAGCGTCTATAAAGCAGGTTTCATCCAAGGCGAGGACTGCCGGGGCCTCTTGTTTGCATTATAAACCGAAGCTGTCAAAAATAATCAGTATCATTAATCCTTCCAATTTACTGATTTTTAAGGGAGGTGTAAAAATAGGCTCAACACTTGAGGGATGTGTCAGGATCTCCGGGTATGTTCACCGGTGTTTTGCCATAGCGGTGGACTACGTTTGGCCCTCCAGGCACCGGGAATCAACTCAAACACACGTGTGCGTCACTGAGAACAGATGCTCAAATGAACGTATCAGAAGATGCGCTCCTGGGGGGTTACTTACACACTATTTTAAAAAAACTCAGTTGGGTCTGATAGTGAAAGAGTTGATTTTCCCTTCTTGACACGATGAAACCTAAAATAAAAGTCACCCATCCCCATCCCCATCCAGTCACAAGCTCACTGAGCTGAAGTATCCCAGTTATAGGTGACTGTTCAGCCCCCCACTGACTGTCCTGACTCGAAATGTCAACCCCAGATGGACACAACTAAACACTCAACACAAAGCTCTGAACTGAAACACCATCAGTGGAAGAAATGAAAAAGACGACATTTTTTTAATTAGTGCATCCGGTTTACTTTCTTGAAAACACTTTTAAAGAAGAGACAAAGTATTTGCAAATCTTAATAGTTCGATCAGAAAATTTGTGCAAAAGAAATGTTAAGTTGTTTTATATATAATAATAATAATAATAATAATAATAATAATAATAATAATAATAAAGACGACAATATTCGATTTGGCTGAACTACACTTTTGTAAGCATTTAGCTTTGTACAGATAAAGCAGAACAGAAATGAATTTAAGGCGTTAAAACACAATATTAAAAATATATATTTTTTTCTATTTCGACATCTATTGTAGTTTCACAAGAGAAGAGAGACAGTAAGAATTAATGAAAATAGAGGCTCTAAGAAGACAGGGTTAGAACGCCAGGGTCATTCGTATTGTGTAGCTGCGCTCGTGTTGACGGAGACATGGAGGTTTTTGAGTAGTATTTGTGTTGTAACATCGGTCTTGTTTTGAGCAGAAGAGCCAGCCCCTTCTCAACTTCTGTGCTGAAATATACTCTACTCGTCTACTCTTAGATTCCTTCAATTTACCAGCCAAAATGTGTGTGTGTGTGTGTGTGTGTGTGTGTATATATATATATATATATACACACACACATACATACATACATACACGTATGCTTTTTGGCATCTGTAAACATCAGAAAATATCTAGACTTTTCTAAAAACATCTGGATGCTTTTAATAGTTTTTCATGATTGTAATTATTGCAAATGAGTTCTGGATATTTCTGTATGAATTGACTTTACTAAATTACATATTCAAATATGAGTGTGCTACTCAGTTTCCTCCCAGCAATTTGTATTTTTATATGTTTGAGAGTTCAGAGGAAGAGGCCCATAGATGAAACGGTTCAGTCTGAGGATTTAAGATTTTCCCGCATTAGGGGTGCTTTGAAAAGCTATAACTGGGCCCACTTTTATCCCCCTACTCGTCCCTCTCCTGCCTGGCCGAGCAGAGTTAGCAGTACAGAGGCACGTCTCCGATATGTGTCGAACGAGCAGCTGTAAGTGGAGTCGGAGGGTAAGAGGGCTGCGGGGAAGCGGGCCGCACTGCCTGTCAGTGGCGCGGTGCGGACGATCAAGACGAGGAAGGTATACAATACTCATGACCCCTCGCACGAGTCCCCAGACCGAAGAAGAATCAGGTGGTTTTGCATTGATGAATTCTGGCCGAAGGCCGATGTAACCTGTTCTGGCAAGTGTTCCCTCTTGATTCATCCTGTGATTATTATTATTATTTTCTCAAGACTCGAATATCTGAGCTCTTTCCATGTGTCTCGTTCAATATCACACACCGTGGCAGACCGCTGGTTGCTGCTTAAGTGCTAGTGCTTTTTTTTTTTTGTTTGTTTGTTTGTTTTGCAGACACAACACAATTAATTCTCAAAGAGGCGCCCCCAGCACTCAGCCTCAGCTCATTAGTGCACAAACTGAGGGGCCCTTTGGAAATTCCCAAATGAACCCAAATCGTAACAGGGCGATTTTCAGAGCTTTTCGTGCAAAGCGTGCTTCCCGCTTCCTAAGAGTCGAGGTTAAAAAGGTGCAGATGTTCTTGTGTGCAAAGACACAGCTTTAGAAAAATCAGCGATACGTTTTTCTGGAGTTAGAAAAGTAGCGGAGCACGCCGAGCACACCCCTGAAATGCGCCCTGGGACTCCTGGGGGGGGGAGCACTCACAAGACGTCTGTCCTGCACTGTCAACATTCGCGTCCGTGTATTCGGTTTACTTGGCAAACTTCAAGCAACGTATTGTAAACAATGTCTAAGATTAGAGTCCAACCGTGTGCATGTGTGAAATTACACTCTGATAGTAATCCAGTAGTGGCTGCAGGAAGATACGGACAGTGCAGGAAAGAGGAGAGAAGGTGTGCATCTTCCCACGAAACAACAACAACAACAATAATAATAATGCGGCCCTTCAAAGAATTTTCCAAACTTCAATGAATCAGGCGGGACCAAAAGAAAGTCTGTTTTAATTGTTTCCGCCTCGTTACAGCTCCCTCTCGGACGGGATCGAGGAGGCTTGTGCAAGCGTCTGTCCGTAGGTCTGCCCCACCACTCGAAGCGCAGTGTTTTCCATTCTCTCTCTCTCTTTCACAGAAGTCCTCTATCCAGGAGGGTATCTGTGGAAAGTATCAGACGCGGCCGAGACGCGCAAAGATCAGATCGCCACCTTTTCATGGCTGAATCCAGAGCTCAGTCTCTCTCCGTCTCTTGCAGGCCGAAATGAGGAGACTATCGAAAAAACAACCAAGTCCATTTAAAAAAATACAAATCTTAAAAAAAAAAATTACCATTGTGGTCAATTCACAATTACATTTATAGAGAGTTACAAGTAATTAATTTAGTTTACGATTATCAAACACTGGCTAGCAGATCAGATAACGGCAACAAAGTTTGTGTGTTTTCCCTCCCGTCAGACCACAGTCCTCCACACAACTCTCTAGGCGTCACACACTGGACCGACTGTGCCGCAACCGAACACACAAAAATAAGATCCAAACCCATCTCCCAAACGCCTGCCGTCGGAAAACAATGCGGCGGTTAATAAAAAAAAAAAAAAAAGAACACAACCACAAAGTTCGCACGGGCTAAGAAGGACAGGCGACAAAGTGTTTGATTCTCTCTCTCTCTTCTCGGGTCACGGGGGGCCAGGTGTCCGTCCCTTCCATCTGAGGACTTGCGCTTGTGGGGGCGGTGGGGAAGGGGTTACACAATTCTTTGTCAGTCGCGGAGGTCCCGTCGCAGTGTCCGCGGGGGTGGCGGCGGGAGGCCGGAGCCCGGGGCGCGTCGGACGGTCACTCGTGGACGTCCCAGATCTCGGAGAGGAGGGGCGGCAGCTTCTTGTCCTGGAGCCGCAGGGCGAAGACCTGCTCCGAGTGCACGCTGCTCAGGGTACGCAGGCTCACCAGCTTCATCAGCATCCGGGGGAACATCAGGTGATCCTGCCGGGGGTGAGCGGGGGCAGGAGTCAGTGTGGATGCTGACGTTGTGTTTCCCCTGCCCAAACGCAACATCTGCATCCACACTGAACCCAGGGCTAGAGAACCCGGCCAACCCGAAGCCATCAACCCGGGCGAGCAAATAACTTACATGCGGCCTCTTGATTCTGATGTAAGAATGAAGCGCGTCCACGTAGGGCTGCTGCAGCCTCTCCACGAGGTCGTGGTCTTGGACGTTGGGGCGGTCTGGAAGGGACGGAAGGGATCAATACAAGCCAATCAAACACAACAGCTCTCTAGTCACGGACGGAGCCGTGAGTTACCTGCGGAGAAGATATTGATGGCAATGAGGAGGGCGTACTCCGCCTCGTCTAAGTGCAGGTCGTTCATCCCCTTGGAGAACTCGAAGATGGGGTTGATGAACTCGAACTGCAGGCCTGGACGGGAGAGGGGAGGACGAGAGGGCGTGAGTGAGAGATGAACGCAACCTGGCGCGGGAAAGAGACCACCCAGGTCGCTCGCGCTTGCCAACGCCACGATACCTGCTTTCGCAAAGTCCTCCTTGTTGTAACTGAAGTCCTTCAGGAAGGTGATGCTCTCGATAGCGGGGTTGTATCTCCTGGAGGTCTCAAGCAGCATGATCTGAAGAGAGATGGGGTGGGGGGATGCAGGTGAAAACCCAATGGAAACGGGAAGAGCTCCGCGCAGTCGACCACAAGCAGGTGAGTTGGAGGCGCAGGGGTCAGGCGCCACACGCGGATGCAGAGCTGCCCTCTCACAAACTTGCTTTGTCGACTTGTATGTCAAGTCCCTCGGCAGCTTTCAAACTTCTAACACTCAATGCACTAGAAAGGTGACACATTTGAACACCACAGAACAATCAAAGACAGGGACCAGCCATGAGGAAGAACTACACCCATTCATTCTCCTCCTCCATGATCAAGGGGGGGCAGTGCCTCCCGGTCCCTGCATGTCTTGCCCGGCATGGCAGGACAAATATATATATATTATATATATATACACACACACAGACGGGTGACAAATTAAATAAAAAACCTGAATAAATGAGTGGAGAACAATAACGAATGCAGATGCCTCCAAACAGGTTACAATTAAGCAATTAACATCCCATCATGCTCTGTGCATGTATACAAATGCTGAGCAGGCCCAGTTGACCTCGATTGTGGATCAAGATGGCAAGAGGAAAGGATGTAAGTGACTGTGAAAGAGGGGTCAGTATTGGGGCACGAATGGCAGGAGCTTCAGTCGCACAGACGCTAAACTGGCTCGTGTTCTGGACAAGTGGGCGAGTGCATGTGTGGGACACCAAGAGAGCGGGACAGGCCTGACTGCTGGACCCCTACAGTGAGGGGGTCCGGAGGCTCTGTTATGCTGTGGGGGGCATTTTCCTGGCATGGTTTGGGTCCACTTGTCCCCTTAGAGGGAGGGGTCACCGCAAATCATTACAAGGTTATTCTGAGTGATCACCTTTATCCTATGGTGACACATTTCTCTCCTGATGGGAGTGGTCTCTTCCAGGATGACAATGCACATCCACAGGGCACGAGGGTCACTGAATGGTGTGACTAGATCTCAACCCAGTTGAACACCTATGGGAGATTCTGGACCGACGTGTTAGACAGCGCTCTCCACTACCGCCATCAAAACCACAAATGAGGGAATATCTTTAGGAAGAATGGTGTTCATCCCTCCAGTAGAGTCCAGAGACTCGTAGAATCTGTGCCAAGAGCATTGAAGCTCGTGGTGCCCAACACCTTACTGAGACATTTTATGCTGGTTTTTCCTTTAAATTTGTCACCCGTCTGTATGCGAGTTCAGTGCGGTGTACCTCGATGGTGGAGGTCTTGAGCAGGGCGATCTGGTCCTCCCGGGTCAGCTCAAGGAAGCCAGGCAGCTGCTTGGCGAAGTCCACGATCTCCTGCACCGACATGATGGCCAGCTCGGTGAAGTGGGCGAAGCGCTGCTGCCGCACCTCCCGGTTCAGCGGGTCCTGACTCTGTGGCCACGGCTGGGGGCGACACGCGGGGCAAGGGCAGGGAGGCAGAGGGTCAGAGGTCAGGCTCATTAAACATCACTCAAGCGACATCTCTTTGGGCTTCACCTTCAGTGCCGGATTAGAACAGTACAGCAGCACAAAACCCTTTTTCTACTGATTTTACTCTGTTACACACTCCACTGAGCCGAGGTCAATGCTTAAGCTACACAGAGTTAAAAGGTTTTACTCAAACAGACCGCAGCTCTGTGGTTAAAGCCCCCCGCAGCCCCCCGCCGCAGTGCTCACCGTGACCTTGGGCCGGTCAATGAACGAGCGTTTGTTGCACTGCTTCTGCATGGCCACCAGCTTCTCGATCATCTCCAGCTGCTCCGGCTCCAGCCTGGGGGCCTCCACTCCCAGCGGGGGGGCCGGGGGCGCGGCGGAGGTGCGCGCCGTCTCGTCCTCGTGCTGCTTCTTCATCTTCTTCAGCCGGATCTGCTCCTCGGACAGTACGCCTGCGGGGGGGGACAACCATAAATAAAGCTGTTGTCCGCCACCCCTCCGTCTGCAACAACCACCACCACCCTCCCTTCAACCCAGGGAGAGGAACAGCGGAGAAAACGAAACAATAAGAACATGTTCAATAAATACAAACTGAAGCCAATGATAACCGAGTGCCTTTCTGTGCATTTAGATGCCCCCCCACCCTCACATCCGGAGTGGGGAGCTGTCTGTGAGCTGTGCAACTCTGAAGATGTAATTAAGGCGCCTTTCCCACCACAGGAAAAACAGCTGTTTCTGATGTCAAAGCATGTGATTATCACGACTAATTATAATACTTCATTTCAACAGGACGACTCGCCGGAACCACGAACAGCCTTAACATCGATCACAAAACCCCAGCACAGGGTTTAAAAGACTCGCTCTCTCCACAGCTGCCACACTTCGTATTTGTGTGTTTATTTAGACGGAATATTCCTGCGTTTGTGTACGCTGTGAACGGAGGTTAATGTTGACCACAGACCTCGAGCTCCAGCCATCTTTAATCGTGTCGCGATGATGATGATAACGCTACAGATCTTCGATTCAACACCACAGACCCCCGGCTCTCACTCAAAAGTGTAAATCGTCAGACCCCCCCCCAGGAAGGAAATCGCTATCCTACAGCCCGGCTGGGGGTCAGTAAAACGCTGAGGTCATATTTGGTCAACGATTTAAACGGTTTCTCGCAGGGGGGGTGATTCGTAGGTTTGCATGCTTTTGTCTGCGTATTCCTTAGAGGTTCGTGTTCAGTGTGAAGAGAGAAAGGAATCCCCTCCCTCCTTCGCTCACCCTCTCTCTCGTTCCTACCTCTCTCTCCCAAACTGTATTCTCTCCCTCCTTGTTCTTCCTCCTGCTCCCTCTTTCCGTGCCTCCACCTCCCTCCCTCCCTCATTTAACTCTCCCTCCATCCCCCCCTGGCTCGTTCTTCCTCCCACATCCTCTTCCCCTCTTCCACCCTCCCTCTGTCCTCCTCCTCTCCCTCCCTCCATTCCTCCCCACGTGCCCTGCTGCCCCTGGGTGTCACTCACACTGCTCCAGCATGCCTGCCTCCCTACACTTGCGCAGCCGGCACTCCTGGCACTTGCGGCGCATGTACATGTCCATCTCGCACTTGCTGCCGTTCTTGCAGGCGTACTGCGCGCTCTTGATGACGCTGCGGCGGAAGAAGCCCTTGCAGCCCTCGCAGCTCAGCACGTTGTAGTGGAAGCCCGAGGCCTTGTCTCCGCACACGCTGCACACCTCGTTGCCCAGCATCTTGGGCGCCGGGCCCTTCTTCCTCTTCACCGGCTGCTGCTCTGCTGGGGGGAGAGAAGAGAGGTTTCAGGAAGGGCCGACACAAAACAACTCTTCTGACGACTTTCTGGACCGGGTCCGAGGTCTCCTGCTCCTCGGGGGGGTGGTGCACATACCGGAGTTTGCCGCCAGCACGTCGGCCGCCACATCGAACTTCATGATGTCGGAGGGGTCCATGGACAGGGGCCCGCCGGGGTCACTGTCCACACCCTGAGGGCCCAGCGGTGTGCCGTTGTGCTGGGGGGTGTAGTCGGGGCCGGGGGGGGACCCTATCTGCAGGGCGTCATGGCCCCCCTCGGCCACCAGGCTGCTGCTCGTCTCCTCTGCGCTTGAGTCCAGGAGCAGCTCTGGGGTCGCGGGGAATGACTTGCTCTCGCCTGGAGGATAGACAGAGACGGGACATGGGGGTAGTTAGAGCACATGATCACTATAACCAGAGCACAGAGTGAGAAAGAGAGAGAGAGAGGGAGAGAGACACAGAGAGAGAGAGGGAAGGGAGACACAGAGAGAGAGAGAGACACACACAGAGGGAGAGAGACACACACAGAGACACTCAGTCCACACATACGGGGGACACCCCTGGACACAGGCACCTATGCTACACCCAATTATTACTATCAATATTAATTTTATGTCTCTCTAAACTATGATTTAATTGTATTAATTGAAATGAATCAGTTAATTGTTTAACATACATAGTGTATTTATGTATGCAAATGTACATGTATATGTTCAAAACTGTTGTTTGTCACCATTGCTTTGGCAATACTTCTTTTTTGGTCATGCCAATAAAGCACGTTGAATTTGAAATTTGAATTTGAGAGAGACACACAGAGAGAGAGTGGGAGAGAGACACACGCAGAGAGAGAGGGAGACAGAGAGAGAGGGAGAGATAGAGACAGACACACAGAGGGAGGAAGAGAGAGACAGAGAGACAGGCACTACAGCTAAAGCACAGAGAACCGTGTCATTTTCCAAGGAACATCGATGCAATATCAAATGTCAATATGCTATAGATAAACATATGAAAGAAAAACATTTTATTTTTTCCCCTTACATTTTGAATATTGTTTGCTAAAGGATACAGTCGGGTCTCAACCAGACGGTAGAAATAAATAACTGTTTAAGTCACAGGTTTTGCAGACCCCAGTACTCACAGTACGAAGACCGTGCGAGAGAGACATGCTCGAAGAGGAAGATGCCATTTGTTGTGCAGTTTAACCTCATGGGAAACGAGGAGGATTCTGTCCTTGATTGGTTTCAGCAGAGAAAAAAAAGGAAAGAGAAACAGCAGCCCCTCCCCATCCTGCTGGCTGTTGACAGGATTTGTGAATGTGTCCGAGTGCTGAGTCACAGTCACATGCCTGCTCCTCACAGAGACTCCTCGACAGCACTGGGGAAAAGGTCGGGGTCAGTTGCTCGAGCCACGCTCTCACAGTCCCACAGAGACCCCCCCGGCTCGGTCATTCAGAGCCCACCGCTGACGCACTGAGCTGAGTCTTGCTTGGACCTCTCTCACGAGCGCCAGCACAACAGCGCCTTTGTGCCTCTCTCACACACCCACCAGCGCAGCATCCCAGTCTGAAGACAGTCGATGTTCCTCTCGTACATTCTGCGGTCTCGTCCTCGTCTCCCCCCCCAACCCCGACTTCCCTACTCTAAACCCTGAACACCTGCAGGGCGATACATTGGACCAGTGGAGCTAAAACAGGAGGAAATCGCTGACAAGAGCCGGGCAGCAGACTTCTGCGGGTTTCACGGTCTCCATAGCGAACGGGTTGCAGGTTCCTGACCGCAGGGCATTATGGGTGTCAAAGAGACCCACAGAGCCACTCCGAGGGCCGACTCCACGTGTTGCCCAGATAAAGGAGCGGTCAAGGTTAAAATCCTGACATTCCCTTCCTTGTGTGAGGAAACGTTTGTTTACCAGCCTACACCCCACCAACGCTCCTCTCATTTATACATTGTGTTCCCAATGCTCTGCCAGCACAGTCCAACACTCCCCACAGGCAACCCAAATACAGGACGTGTTATATACAAAATAATAATAATAACATGAAATTAAACCGAGAACAGCCAAGTGAATGAGTCCTTGACCAACATGCAGGTTGAAGTTCAAGGTGAATATAATGGAGATGGTGACATGTCTTCTCTACATTCCATTATTGTTATATATTATGATTAATAATAATAACAACATGACATCACTATGAAGATCTCCTGATCCAAAAATATTAGTTTCATTGGATACAATTTAAATTAGTAAAAAAAAAACAAGACACAAAGAGGTCTCGTAGGACGTGGTCCCAGGTGTCTGTGCAGTGAGTCCTGTTTCTCGGGACGTTGAAATCCCCGCACTGCTGTATTCTACTGGACACCAGGGGGCAGTTTCGGAGTCGCAGCGCCGGTGTCTTAAAGGCAGCTGAATCCAGGCCTTCTTCTGGTTATCAACACTGTGAATAACTGCAGTGCAAGTGGCTGCTTGTAAAAGGCAGACTTCAGACACTGACACAGGAGACAACGATTTTATTTCCTCAATTTCACACACACAATAATCATCACCGCAGTCAGAATAAGCACAGTAAAAAGGCTGTGCACTACTTACTACAGTGCTATGATCCCTCTACCTGGGTTGTGTGTTCAGAGCTATAGTACTATACTGCGATGCGTCACCGCTCTCTCTGTGTCAGGGCAGTAGAGGAAAGGGAACAGTGCTGTTTGCAGTAGCTATCAACAGACCATAAACCCAACATACGCACAGACACCACTCCAAAAAAAAAAAAAAAAAAAAAGTGATTTTCATCTATGCATGACCTATTTTTGTAGTACAATAGTGTAGTATGTCGATTGAAATAGAGAACCTGAAGCAGAAACACCAAACAAAAATATCCACAAAACAAACAACAACAAAATCACCTGTAGGATGTGGTCAATCTATCTGGTCACAGCGTATCCGGGACACATCTGTTCTTGTGTTCGTTCGCGGTTGTTTGTCACAGTTTTGGAGGCTCGTTCCTTTAGTTAGCGGCGCCTCCTGACACTACAGACCGTGGCGCGCCAGCAAGAAGCTACAGCCTGATTACACAGGAGACAGACCAACCTAATTGAGGCTTTGCCACAACCCCACTGCTCACAGAAGGTGATGCTTGAGGTACAGATGGAAAGATTTGGATATTGCCACTCACTGCATGTAAAAAAAAAAAAAACATAACAGAAATAAAAACCAGCGGTTGGTCGCTCTTGCCTGAGGGGAAGGACGAGGGGAGGCGAACTCGCAGGAGGAAATGCTTGTGGAGAAAACAAGAAGAGAGGGCGAGTCTCCCGGCTGGCTCTCGTGTGCGAACGAACTCACTGAACTCCTGAACATGGGATCCAAGGGAGGGCTTTCAAACGGCACTGCAGGTCACGGCAGAGTTATAATTAATTAATAAGAACCGGCAGGGTTTACGCATTCATAGTTTGGATCCAAGCAGTCATGGACTCTTGGCTTTCCAAGGTTTGTTTGTTTGTGCAGGGATCGTTTTGTTTTCTGTATTGTGTTTATTTTGTAACAGGTTTACATTTTTTCCACCAGCAGGGAAGGGAAAGCGTGTCGTTAGAGTTTATACTCAGTACTGAGGGCATTTATTCCCAGGCCAAAACCTCCGGAGGGATTGAGAATTTCATATTGAGAGACTGGTGCTTACGCCCCTCACACATCTGACTCCAGCGCTGTAAGAGACCATCTATGCAGCCACCTGCTTCCAATGAGGGACTCCTTCCCAACAAGCAGCTCACTATATGCCCAGAATCGGGCAGCTGCGCACAATGACAAACTCACACGGACCCCTGACGGACAGGAAATCGAAAACGCCCCCGCGGCGCCGCGCAATCATTCGGACTCACGCGAGTGGGCCCTCGGCAATAAAGACTCTTCAGTGCGGAAACGACGGGAAAGCGCTGACTCGGGGAGAGCCCCGCAGGCCACTGACTCGGGCCTCGGGTGCCGCAGTGAACAAGAGGACCAGTAATTGCCCCTGCCTCACGTGGGAACTAAGCTAGCCATCACAATTCAGTGGCAGGGAGAAGGTCAAGCGAAACACAAGGAACTCTGTGAGGTAATAGAGCCTGGTTACAGCCTCACTGCAGAGATCCACTTCTCTAACCCAGTACAACAAATCCTCAAAATTCAATAGACAGTCTTCAACCTCCACGACTTCTGTTCATTCATTAATTATCAACCTTAAAGAGAACTGATTCATTTAATATTGTACAGATCCAATTCAATTTCTATAGGACTAGTGTGCTGTTTTCAGACTTATCGCTGTGACACAATTGTCCCGAGTTTCACTGTGAACAAACAGAATCGGACTAAACTGAAACAGTTATTGGTTATTTTACTTATAACATCAGCTACCGTGAATAGTCTGCCTTAGCTTAAACGACACTGCGTTTAAATGCGTTATTAAAAAGAGGAATAAAGGTAGTTAACGCAGACACTATCTTCCTCGGGGGAGTAGTACAGACCCTGCAGGGTGAAGCATTGAAGATTAACCACAAACATAAAAAAAGTAGATAAAATAAATTGCTGCAATTCTTTTCCACAATGCAAATTCTTAGTGGTAATTCTCCTCCCACGCCTTTTGACATTAGAGTCTGAATACAAGTTCAGCGAAGACTCGGGCAGAACCAAATGAAACGGATCACTAAAAGCTGCCGTGTGATCAGCCACGAACACAAGCTATAGTCTTTGTAGTGCTCTTCTCACCCCCCAACCCCCCAAGGCAATGTCAAGGTCAAAGATGCCACAATACCACAGTAATAGACCATGAGAGAAGACCAGAGATACCATAGTAGTAGTAATAGACACTGAGTCCCAAGAAAATAAATAAATAAAATAAAAGAGCATCTCTCTTACCATGACCAACATCAGTGACATTAGTCGTAGACAGGGTGGACATCTTCTGCACAGCAGCTGGTCATAACGAAATCACTCCCCAACCTGGAACGCAGACGAGACACAAGAGGTAATAAACACAGTGAACTCAGGCCGTGACCTTTTTCCTCTCTGGCGGTGGCGAGAGGTTCGGGGACTTCCAGGCAAGGAGAACGCACTGGCAACTGGCCTGGGATGTGTGTGCACTGGGGGCGATACTCTACTGCTCTACAATGTGTGTAGGATTCGTGTTTTTTGAAGGAGAAAAAAGCCTACACACATATGCACACACAAAAGCAGGCACAACGGGTAACTGCGAACCATGACTCTCCTCGTGTGCGAGTGCAGACCAACATTTGTCCCTTTTGTAAGTCGCCTTGAAAATCAGTTTGACGACAAAAATAAAGGATCAGAATGATACTAAATGAATTCATCTTGCAGATCGTGATCAGTTTCAATGGGAAACGTGCTTTTGTGTATATTGCGGCCGTCAATTTAAAAGTATCGTTTGAAGTTGTTGTGAGCTCTAAAGTCCAGGGTTACACGGGCTCTCGCTCGCTTTCTGGATGTTGAAGTGAGCGATGGCAAAGCTTCTCAAATCAGTGCAGCCCACAGATTTGCAAGGATGGGCGGGAATAAATGAACCCGACAACCGTGCACTCCCAGAGGTCACGGGCAGGGTGTGCGATAGGGCTTTCAGGGGGTATAGGAAGGTGCTGAAAGCTCAGCCAAGGACCTCACATTCCACTTCCTCTTGTGAGAGCACGTTTGTGCAGTGGGAAGGCACAACGGGCAGCACGTTCCACAGTTTTGTGCCCCACCCACGGTACTGAAAGTGATGAACGACGCACTCTCAGGGCTCAACACTCTCCCTTTTCAGATGGGTTTCCTTCTTCTTTTTCACCTTTCTCCTGCTGACGAGGGAGAAAGCTCAGCCTATTTCGTGGCGCCACAGAGACGGTGTCCCAGCATGCTTTGTGGCACGTATTTGGGGCACTCCCAGTGCTGAGCTGGCCTCCAAAATAACCAGCGGTTTTGCATTTTTTATTTTTTCAGGGCAGGGGTGAGGGAAAGGTCAATAACTCAACAGAAATAATAAATGTATGATTGCTAACTTTTAATGACTGTTAAAAAAAAATTCACGTGAAAATACTTTGCATCTATTTATATTTATTTAATTGGAAATACAAGCCCTTTGGAAAGGTCATAAATGTAATAAAATAGAAATTGGTGTAACACAAAAACCTGTATTGAAATATTTACAGAAACATTTCAACGTCTGCATTGTGCTTGTGCAATTTCATAACAAAATACTTTTCTTTTAGTGCCATAGCCGAGATTTAAATGGCTTCAGTCCTGGGATTCTGTTTTACTCACTATGACACTGACACACACATGCACAGACATTCAATTTTTTTAAATCCAACTGGCGATCTGGAAGTGCAATCTGGAAATGCTCACACTGTTTGTCTGCAAATCTGCAACTCTGATGTTCACCATGACTAAATAATAATAATGGCAATTGCCTAAACACATAACTGGGGAATCACAGTGAATTATAGATATTTTACAAATCTCAAGGTAAAAACACAAACAAACCTAGACTAGCATCTCACGATCGAAGCACAACGAACTCAACCATTTCCAGTTTTTTTTTTTTTTATCATACACCACAAACATAAATAGAAATGGTGCTCTACGGTCAGATTCAGGGAGGGCTCGAGAGGACGTGTGTGTGGTTTCGAAATCATTGAACTCACGAGTTAAGCACAACATGAGAGCGTAGTTAAGCGGTTTAAAAAAAGCACCGTTTTCTCACTTTAAAGATCACATCTCGTCTCGCGGCGTGTGACATTAGCCTGACGATGCATCGGGGTGGAGGTGCGAAGTCTACAGGGGTTTAGTTCCCACATTCGATTCAGGCACAACCGTACAAGTCAAAAATGTCCCCTTCGCAATGTTGGTTTGTGTTTTTTCATGGGTTCATCTGTCTGCGACCTCTCCGGTTCGGCCTCCAGGTTAACCCAGCGTCTGGCAAGCGTCCAGGGGAAACCAGGCAGTGCGCTCTGCTCCGTTTGCTTTTGTACTACTACTACTGCCACACAAAAGAAACCAGACTGGGTGATTTATTTATAAGAGGGGGGGACAGACGGACGTACGAACGGATATTCTACACAGTATAGCAATTCTGTTAGTGTTCAGAACGTGCTGGACTGAGACTTCACTGATAGAAGAACTAAGAAAGGAGGCAAGGGGGAGGACCTTTTCTCCATACCTGATTTCCAACAGGTTTATGGGTTTCATTAGGCCGATCATGTAATTAAGCACTAATGAATCCTTTTACAATATTGCTGCTGTTGTTCTTAGTGCCACTCTTTATGAAGGACTGTATTTGTTCTTAGCACAGTAACACACAGTTTTGTTCCCCCCCACAAGGAGCACAAATGCCACTATCTCCAGAAGCCCCTGGAAAGAGGGCTAGAGAGAGAGAGAGAGAGAGAGAGAGAGAGAGAGGGAGTCTGTGCACTGCCTCGTCTCATTCAGCTCATGTTCACAATGGGCAGCCTTAACATCACCGCCAGCTCACACCTTGCAGACAAAGGCTTACTGTGTCCCTCTGCAGCTCCTAGCTGGTCGAATTACAGAACTGGGAGCTCAGATGGGAGGCCGACACTCGAGTCTCTGAGGGCCAGAGACAGAATCGGCTTGCAGGGGGGTCACAACCTGCCAAGTGATTGGCTTATACTGGAGTACATGTTCAGGGTCCCAAAACAAGACTGGAGAGCAGGCATGACTGGGCAGGGCAGTTGCAGCTTCCTGTTGTTTATGTTGAACACATGCAGTTTCACAAAATGCTTGGAAACGAACCCCCCATATAATTGTTGAACAACTTGAGGGTGGCGGTTAAGGGTGCTGGTGTTGACAAACACATAACCACTGCATCACTGCCAAGCTCACATAGGAAAGGAATGAAATTAGGCTGTCTATCAAACACTCTCGTACCGACGACACCGGCCAGCAAGTGACAGTTCCTCATTGGCTGCTGCTGAACCAGGGCTGAGACCGAGACTGAGGCGGGAGAATCAGGAAGAGCACCAGTGATGTTGCTGTCAGATAATTATTAGGGCTGTCAAAATTAACGCGTTAATAACGCATTAACGAAAATGAATTTTAATGGCACTAATTTTATTAACGCGCGATTAATGCAGCGTGCATTTTGAGCCGTAGCCTAGCCCGTAGTTGGAGAAATGGAGATGCAGCCATAGCGAGCCATAATACAGGAAAGGATGCAGCAGCAAAAAGAAATGGAGAAAAAAGTTCTTCTGAACGGAAAATTCATATACAAAATGATGTCTGATGGTCCTGTCGACAAGACAAATTGTCTGCATTTATTGTCGACGTGAATTGAGTTATCACCGCAGCACGTCCAGTTTAAAATATCACTTGATGGCGAAACATACAACCGATGCAGAGAGCTCTCCTCCCCCTTGCCAAACGCAGACCACACTAGATCATTTGCAGTGGAGACGGATGGACAACTTCACAAGCAATAGACTCACCACAGTGATAACTAAATGGGTGGCTAAATAACTAAATGTAAACAGGCTTGTGTAAGCAAATTGCTCAGTGCAAAGAAAGAGAAGTAATGGGAACCTGTTATTTCTATGTTATTTTTTTCATGTGTCTAATAGACATGAATAAGTTATTTGAAAAACATCTATGACCTTTGAAACGTGTCTAGTCTTCATGCTCTATGTTGAGTATAGTTTCACTAATAATAACAATTTGCATAAAGCATCAATATTTGTCCATGCCCATGTTGATTAGAGTATTAAAAACTTGAAAAGTATTAATTTAAGGTACATTTAGAACACATAAAAATGTGCGATTAAATTGCGATTAATCACGAGTTAACTCATGACAATCATGCAATTAATCGCGATTAAATATTTTAATCGATTGACAGCCCTAATAATTATTAATCAGTCCATAATTCGTTCATCATCAAAAAACAATTCCATCCAGTGCAGGGTCACGGTGTGCTGGGGCCGGACCCAGAGGGCTCAGGGCACAAGACAAGGTCCCAGAATGCAACAGCAGCCCACACACAGAAATGTCTTGCCCCAGGGAGGGCAGTGTGTGTGTGTGTGTGTGTGTAGCGGAGGGTCGTGGGGTCAAACCCAGGTGGGGGACAGTGCTGTTGTACCCTTAAGCAAGGCACTGTACCCAGAATGCTCCAGTACAAACCTGTATAAATGGGTGATTATTTTTACATGCAATGTGATGTATTGTAACCATTATAAGTCACCATGGATATATTTGTCTATACAGGGTACTTCAGCCAATTAGAACTCCATTTTGAAAAAGTCCAGATGCCACAACGCTCAACTCACCGAGCACTAAGCATAACACAATAATGACACTTTGAAGCTTGCTTTGCCTAGTAAGGGCTGCCTGGATCTACGCTCAGAGCGACACAACCCACAGCTTGTCCACAACATTTTCACGTCAGGCTAGGGTTACCAACCGAAGAGGAGATTAAGACTTTGGAAAGTGTGGGAAGTGTAACGGGGAAAAAAAAAATAAGAGTCCATGTTATTAAATTCTGGAAAGACACTACCCTGCCTTGTGGTGACACTTTTTGTGTGTTATATTTCCATATTAATATTGGTTCCCAGAGCGCCACTGTTCTGCAGCCCACCCTAGACTGTGCCGAGTCTGTGCAATGTTTATGAGTGAGACAGCTCTAATGTGACAAACTTGTATATATATACATACACACACATATTCATACACACATAATTCTTATTTACACACGGACCAACCTTGTCTGTCACCAAGACAGCTAAGTACTCGACACCCTCCTCCTTCCTTCAACGGCTCCCGACGTCAACAAGTTAGCAACCCATACCAAACAGGGTGGTGGGAGGAACGGGCAGCACAGCTAGCGCCGCGTATTTCCCATGTTGCGGTCAGTCACAGTAAAAGGCTGTTACTCTACATTTACTCAAAGTTTTTTCACCATTGAGAAGGAGCACAGGAACTACTACTTTGTTGAGGCCTTCATACTTTAACACAAAACTCTTGGCACTGTGTGTGGTACTTTCAGCCAGGGGGATGTTTTTTGCTTTAAGTCTGTCTTGAAGAGACAAGATCATTAAGCTTGTAAGGTGGGGGTTAAAAGAAAGACAGGAAAATGAATTAAAGGGACTTGAAAAAGTACGTACCTCTGTAAGTATTCCCTTGTTTATTTGCTAGAGGCAGAGGTCCCTTGGCAGGCGAACATGAAATGAACAGCCCCCAGGAAGCCACGTTTGTACTTAACCCGCTCTTCTCCAAGGGGTAATAGCCAAGAATGCCAAGAAATGTAGATTAGAAAAACGTGTGTGTGTCCCGGTGTG
The DNA here is from genome assembly GCF_036373705.1 of Amia ocellicauda. Lineage (NCBI taxonomy): Eukaryota > Metazoa > Chordata > Actinopteri > Amiiformes > Amiidae > Amia > Amia ocellicauda. The sequence continues at coordinate 6,389,168 of NC_089853.1, forward strand.
GGCAGCGTCTGCGTCTGTGCAGTGACAGGGGTTCTGGTCTCTGAGCGTCTGCACGTCTGTCACGGCGGCCTGAAACAAGTCACCGCTTGTGGCTTAAGAGTGCGGTCTCCCTCTCTCAGAGCTCTGCCCTTGGTCCTGTGGAAGGGAGATGAAAAAGAGAGAGAGAGGTTACTATAGAGCATTCACACAGGTCTCACTCGAGCCTCTTCCTGTTCTTCTGTCTGTTCCACTTTGTAGATAAGAACTTCTTCGCATAATCACAATCCTCAGCCTCTGCACAGCCCTCCTCAAAACATGGTTTTAGCTCGCTTTGTGAGGTTATTCTTACACCGTTAGCGATACAGTTGCACAGACGCTGTGGGGACTGTAAACCTCAGACTGCTCTTATCTGATGGTTGCATCAGCGCTGACATGTGGACGACTGCAAGGTCTCCCATGCGCACCGAAATTCCTTTACTCTTTCAGTCCTGCAGCTGAGAAAACAATACCCTGAGGCTTGTTTCTGCAAATACAAAAATTATCAAGCCAAATACTGCAGAAATATAAAATGATCATTTAAAAATGGTCTCTCCCACAGCTGTGAAGAAAGATGATAAATCAGAGTTTTGCTACAGGTTGAGTATCTACACTACAGTGCCACATTACCTCATCACAGAACTGCCACAATTTAGTCACAGGATGGAAATTGTCAGTCATGTGGGCTGTCAGGTTTTCAATAGAACAGAAATTTTGCCAGAATATTTTGGGGAGTTATTCTTTAACAAATTGTTTAACAAAGTTATTTCCAAATTCTGTCCTTCTGATTTTGTACATTAGAGGAATGGGAATGAAAGGGAAGGGGGGGTTTGATCACATGACAGCACCTCCACTATGTCATGCCAAGCGGCTCTTGCCAACCTCTACCCGGCGCACTGCGGACTAGAGTCCACGCTTCAGGGCCGAATGGCTTCCTGAGACCGAGTCCCTGTACTTCTCCTTTATTGTCTTTAGTTAAACAAGGATTGAGGGGACCTGGCAGTCTGAATCACGCTGGTTATGACGAATGTACAGATGTTGCACTGTTTATTTTGGAAACGGCACGCACACACACACACGCACACGCACATGCACAGACAGCAGGATTAATAAAATGTGTTACATGGGATTAATAGCACCAACTAACATCTTATTTTAGTTTTGAGGGGGACGACGACACTGCAGAACACTTGCCTATACAATCATGTAGTGTATATTCTGCTGGGAAAGGAAAGCCTGGTTTCAAACAAACAGGTTGACTGTTTTTAAAAGCCCAAATGTTTTAAATATGCATCATAAAAGAAAGGACACAAGTATAACACAGCTGAAAAATCCAATTGCGGTGATTAGGAGACCACATCCCAATTAGCAATGCGCAAAGCATCGCCTCCAAAGCCTTGCTTAATAGCCCTCAAACAACAGGATTTATTCAACAAGTGAGACTGACCTACAGTAACCCTGAGCCCCAGCTCACTGCAAGTCCAATGTTCTGTACAGCTTATCTGTCTGCAATTACCTTTGTACGGCAGATCTACATGTTGAGATTTTAACTGCTTTTTTCTCACTACCTATTTTATGATCAGACATATATTTATACCTTAATACCCTAACTGACCAGACACACTATCGCCTTACTGCTCACAGGTCCTGAAAGTGCGTTTCCTTAACAAAACCAAATGAAAGACAAACGCACCCTTGCACAAAATAAAATTAAAGAAGAAATGTCCCATTGTCAATCTGTCCTCGCAATTCCTGCTGCAGCCCCCAACACACACACACGCACGGTCTCACTTTAAAACTCCCCGTCATCCTTGTGCAGGGAGCGAGAGGCTTGTTAAGTCCAGGTGCAGTTTGGCAGTCCAGCTGTGCGGCCCTGGAACACCCAAGGGCACTTTTAAACTGAACAAGGGCAAAACAACATTGGCCACTAGAGCCCAATGCTACAAAATTAGCAATGATGCCAGTATATTTAGAGCCCGTTGTTCTGCACCTCACCAGGAAGCCCCTCAAGAAGCACAGATGGGAAAGGGGCAACAGGGCAGATGGATGGATGGATGAGAGGAAACACCACAATTTAGACTATTAGATCCGCTCCAGGAACCTCTTGTCAACAGCCCAGATTATCTTCATTACAGGTACAGACACTCACACTAATTAAATAACTAATCAGAGTAAATGTCTCAAGCCACTAGGGCCAGCATTAATTGGCTTTAACCCTAGTTTTACCAAACCTCTGTATGCAAAATAAAATTCCCTGCCAAGGGCCCAAGGGTTAAATAAATACACTCTGAATCAATGCAGCTGCCAGCATTGGACAATTCTGGACCCATAACCGGCCGCTTGTCAGGTGTGACCACCCTGCTCCCCACCGTGCAGGGTACGCTGACGTGCTTTCACTTCTCCAGCCGTCCGCAAAGTGAAAGTTAATGGAAAAGAGGTCTTGCTCTGAGACCCGATACCCGTGGCTTTTTTTTTTATACACCGGGACAAGAACCCGGGACACGTTGCAAGTGGCACGTTGTCCACATCACAAAATACGTCCCAGTAATGTGGCCAACGTGCAACTTGCACTTAACGACTCCTGACTTGGAGAGCAGCGAGGGAGCAAGCGGACACACAACTTTAAGAAAGGCTGGTGCAGTATATACTGATCTAGAGATGCACCAGTAACTTAGGTAGTTTTAATTAAAGATCTTCTCACACTTTCATTATCATAATATTTATTTGCAGACACCCTTATCCAGAGTGATTTACAATTGTTACAATATCCCATTATGTTGTACATACAATTACCCATTAATTATACAGCTGGGTTTGCACTGGAGCGATCTCAGTACAGAACCTTGCTCAAGGGTGCTACAGCAGTGTTCCCCACATGGGACTGAAGACACAACCCTCCACTCCAGAGTCCGGGCCCTGACAGCACACTGCTGTCCCTGTGAGCATGTAGTGGACAACAGTGTCTTACACAGTGACTAGAGCCCCTCAATTTCACACCAACACGTACCCGTGGGCAGAATGACCAAATCTCAGGTCAGAATTACACTGAAGCAAGAGACAAGTATCTTTTCTGTCAGAAACGAAGCAACAGGAAGTAAGCATACATTCTGGTTTTGGCGTTAATACATCTACTAAAGGATCTGAAAACCCATGGCACTGAAAGGAAGCAACAGCACAATGTGTATGACCAGTCACAATGTTATTTGTAACAAAGCCCCACATAGTGATATGAAACCACCCTTGTAGGTTGAATTAGGACAAAAAAAAAATGTTTCCCTCCCCGAAGCAGTTACCTTGTTTAGTAATCAAGTAGTGCACTTGGTTGCATATTGCATCCAAATATAAACATCTCGATACACACCTTTCTTGTTTAACGTGAATGACTAAATTGGGTCTATCTACCCAAACAGCCTGGTGTTGTTTTTCACAATGAAGACCTACATTTTGACTGTCAGTCCCAGGGTTGTGCGGTTCAATCATACCCTGAGGGCTGCAAGAATGGCAATGTTTTCACACAACAGCATCTGCCACGATGAGAACCCATTGCTTTTCTTGGCAGCCAGACAGGCAGGTACAGTAACCAGAGACAGACAATCCTGCCAAAAATTGTGTCTCTTAATAAAATGCCAGCTGCCACATCAGTTTCCACCCACTGCGGAAATCCCGTGAAGTGTCCCTCAAGTGAAGAAGATTGCCTGACTTACCACAGCCAGTGGGCTGGTAATAATCCACATTGCTAGGATCACAATTCATATGAAAAACTGACTGCATGCATATAAATAAGATCCATAAGCTGTATAACAAAAAATACAAAATATGGATACAGACTTAGATATTAAAATAAAAGACTAGACAAATGCACTGTATGTTGTATATTTATTTTGATATGGTGATATTATCTACAGACTTAATTCAGTATTTGAAGCTGATCAATAAAACTCTTGTTTTACATGTAAGACAGCAGACGCAGAAAACGGTGCAGGTCCACGTTTGGAAAGTCTGATAAAATATCAAATACAATGTGTTCAACCTTCCTGCAGTGCCTGTCCCTTCTCCCCCAGTCACAAGAATGAATTATTGATTTGAGCATCATCGACAGATAGATAGATAAGAGTTTTGTTCACACTCATTAATCCCAGAGAATAAATAGGCCACAACAACAAAGACATTAAAAGAACGGTGGAGACAAACCCGAGCAATTAATCAATTAGTCATCCGATCCTCCCTGGACACTGACCGACACACCTGACCGGCAAAGTGGACACGACACTACCCAGCAGTGCATCCTGTTATATATGAGAGAGACAGCCCGGAGCCTATGATCACACGACTTGAGGACAGGTCACAACAAGACCTGCCCCCACCCTTCAGATATAGGAAGATCTGTGCTGCTCTTTCTGTGCGAGAGTGGGAATGCAAAAACCAGAACACATGGGTCTATGTGGATACAAGTAAAACCAGTTTAGACGGTTTAAAGGTCGCATTTTAAAACAAGAAGCAGCTGACTGTCCCACTTTGACACCCGTACTGTCAGCCGCCACAACCACGGCCGGGCTTCACTGGTCGTTATCCCTGCTACCGGCTCGGACCCGTGTTGTTGCTGTGTGCGAGCGTGTGCTGGCCATGTGTGTACTCCAAAGGAAGCGCCATCCCACACCCGGCCCTGGGTGTCAACACCTGGGTGGGAGCCGGAGCTGGAGCCGGCTGTCTTTCGCCAAGCGTGCAAATCCGGGAAACGAGCGCAAGCGCCCGCCCCGCGCTGCGCACGTCCTGCTCAAGTGTAAACACGAAGCCCCCGGTAATCACGCAGATACAACACACGCAAAACCCGCATCTGCAAGCCGGGGCACCGAGCCGATCGGCAGCTCCCGCACCGGAGGAGGAAGAGGAGCCCGACAGGAGCAGCCGGATTAGCGTCTCTACCTGTTTCTCCAGGAACTCCTCTTCAGCACGAAGCGCCCGTCACGCCGCGGCCTCGTCCAGGCATGTGTCCCGGGGGGAAATAAAGCGCAGGGCCCGCTGTTTGTGGGGAAAGAAATGGGAATTAAAAGTACTGAGGCTGCGATGGAGTGATGTCATGCGAGAACAGACAGGCAGCGGCGCAACAGGTCACATGCTTCCTCCCGTTCCGGCCTCTGCGCCGCCGTGCGTTGCGTGATGACGCCGTGCGTTGCGTGATGACGCCGTGCGGTGGTGCGCATGCGCAGGTGGGCGCAGCGCAAACGTGCTGGGAAGAAGGCCCGCCCGCAGGAGAGTGCAGCGCGTTGCCTCCGCCAATGAGGTCGCCGGGATTGTGCAGATCTGCGCAGAACTGCGGACAATTGCGCCGCATAACGTGAGCGGTCAGCAACACCACCGCCCGTTTGCAGCGAGTCACGGTTTCGTCCTGCCCTGGAGGCGGGTGTAGTTATGGCCGCAATCATTCAATTCACGATTAGCTCTTACGGTCGCCTGCGCACGGTGGGGCCTGGATTCATTGGGCGTTATTTCGTAGTGGATCGTTATTGTGTTTTATATGTCACACACGACCCTCACAAACCAGTTCACTGATGCATTTGGCTCTTATACTAAGACATATAATAAGCCAATGTACTACATTCAAAGTATAATAATATACAATGCAAGGCTCATATACAATTATTAAATAGGCTTTCCTGCATTTAGAAAATATGGATTTCGGGTTAAATTAGAGCAGATTGAGTTAGCATTGCATTTATTTAGGGCCAAGACACAATTCTCGTTTGTAACTGGCTCATCCCCAACATGACTGTCCCATAAACACAGGAAACTGAATCATAATTTACGATTCACGATCAATAATTACAAAAATAAATAAATGTATGTAATTCATAAATAAGCATGCAAAAAGCCAACATAAACAAAAATACAAATAACATAAAAATCAGTATTGCAAATAATTAAAAACACGACAACAGTAGGTTATGTGTGTGTGTGGTTTATTATTACATTGTGTTGCGTTTTGAGGATATAGCAGGACACTGTTTTCATACTTTCCGTTTACAGTCATGTTTGCAAGGTCATCAGAGCTCTTCCAGCAAGGCAAGTGGGGGCAAAGTTTATATTGCATCTGCTACACTGCGGGAGAAACACTGTACACGTCACATGCCTCACTATAGGACAATAAATACACATAGATGTGAAAACATAATGACAGATCTAACTGCACCAATTTTACTATAGTAAAGTATTGTTGGTTGAATTAAAACCAGTTTAATTATGTATTCCTATATTTATTTTATATTACCAAATGCGCCTATGACTGGCATTAAAATTGGTTATCGGAGATAAAGACTAGATATCTTCCCAGGCAGTGTCTGTGTAGACAAGGAGATTAGAAATGTGCATGTTCAAAAAGACAAGAAAGAAAGTGAATTGCTTACAAATCAGATCGCTGCGCTTTTGTTTCTTGTCAGCCTACGTCACAAACACCCCCCTGCCCGCACGCACAGGCTGCGCTCCGCGGTCCCGCCGCTAGAGGGATATAACCTGCGTCTGGCCGGCAGCTCGCTGTGTGCGACGCAACGTGGGAGAGACACTGCTGCAGATGCCATTTTGTAGTTGGCAAAACCAGAAAAACAAAGCAACGCTGGAGATCTTCGCGTTTGAACACTAATCGTCGACCATGCCCGTGTCCTGTGCTGCTGTAGGGTGCACCAATCGGTTTGTTAAAGGATCGGCCATAAGGTTTTACAGGTAGGTGAGTCCTGGCTGCTTGTGGCACGTCGGGGCTGTTTGTTCGCTGCGGGCTCGTTGCGTGTCGGCTCTGGTTTCCTGTGCAGCTCTTGCAGCTCTTGCAGCCGCCCGTGCGCTGCCTCTGCGCAGGCCCGCACTCTGCACGTGCTCTGCGGGGCTGCACCGCAGGCTCCATCAAATGCACCCAATTCCAGAGAGAGCAACCCCCCACTCACCCCTGAGAGGGACTGCTAGTCTGCATAGATGTGTGTCTCTTATCTCAGGTTCCACTGTGATGCTGTGGGTCTCCACCTCCTCAAAATCGTCATGTTTCTGTTGTGTCAGTGAAAAAAGCTTTGAAGCTCCATCTTGAGGCATCAGCTTTTTGTTTCATGTGTAGCAGTTGTGCTATATGCTAACTCCTTGTTTGCATGTCATGTCACATTTACTTGGTTTATTTGCAGCTGATCCATCTGTTATTGGTCAAGTTTAAAAAATGATTAAAAAAACCCATTCCTTCTCATTAGGTTTTCCCAGAGGAATAATATTGCTATTACAGGAATAATAGGCACAAAACAAAACCGGTGGAATAGACAATAAATCTAAAGCTTTTGTCTCAACAAAAGTAGGTTAAGAAAAACCAGCAAAAGCTGCCACAGTCTACTATACCTTTCGAAATGAAACCGAAAAATGTCTCTTCTCTCCGTGGGACACTGTTAAGGGAACACCACCGTACTCGCATTGTGCAATAGTGTTATGTAGTGTTTGTGTATAATAATGCCAAATGACAGATATCTTGTTCTGCTAAGTTGTTGGTCCTGATATTAAAAAAAAAACAAACATTAAGAACAGCTGTGATTTGCAGTTCGCCCTGCTGGGCTCGTTTGTCTTTGCACTTGGTGACCCGAGCCGTAGCTTTATGTATGTGTTGGTTTTCAGAGTCTTTCTGACGAGGTCCAAGCTCGGGATCTTTGACATCAAATGGCCCTTTAAACAAAAATGTGATCTTACAGTCGATCTGTCAGTGAATTGGTTTCGCCCCGGAATCGTCGCACACGCATCGATAAAGGATGCGTTTCTAGACCTGACAAAAATCCACATGTACATTTTAAATACATTTATTTAAACAGAGTGTGAAATGGTGCTCAGAAGACTAGCACTCTATACAACATCCAAACACAAACACCGTGTCCTTTATCCACAGCAGTGCATTACAGTTCCAGATACACCGCATCCTGAGAAATTTATGGTGATGCGATAATTGTTAATATAAAATTACAGAAATAGCTATTTTTGAACATTGTCATAATATTTTTTTTGTTTGTTTATTTGTTTACCATTAGGGTAAGCATCCCTTTTCCTAATTACAATTCAGCATACCCTGCGAAGAGACAAATATTCACTTCATATTATTAACAAACAAAATATTAAAAGCAAACTTTTTTGGCTGGAGGCTTTTGGGCTTTTCGTGACGAATCCATTTTGTGCACTTGTTGTCTTTGTCACGCAGGTTTCCTATCAGTAAACCACAGCTAGCTGCTCAATGGGTCCAGAATCTGGGTCGCAAACTCTTCACCCCCACCTCTAACACTTGTTTGTGTTCGGAGCACTTCCTCCCAGACTGTTTCAGAGACTACAGCGGCAGACAGTTTTTGAGGGAAGATGCCGTTCCTACCATTTTCGGAGCCCCTCCGCACCCTGAACCCGACGCACCCAAGGTTAGAGAACATGAGTCAATTTGTTCCTCGACCGAAAGAGACAGAAACGGATGGAAGGGTATTAACGAGCAGTCGAGTCGTTAGTGGTGCCCAGTTTATGAGGTTACTTTAAAGGTCTAAGGTTGAATGTAAAGAGGATCTGTGCTGTGACGTAGGCCCAGTCCAACGACTCGGTTATTCCCACATACCTGTCTGTTTATCATTTGGTGAGATGGTTGCATCATAAATATTAATTAATATTAAAAATATATAATTAATTTTTTTTAAATGATATTGAAAGGCAAAACCACCAATGACAGTAACTGATTACTAATATTGAAGACCTGACCACCCCCCTCCCAGAAAAATAAATTAATAAAAATGCCTTTTCAGATTGAATCGAGAAAAACACGAGGGGGGATAAACTCGAAAGATCAACGCAAGATGAGAAACATGCATTACGCCACGCTGTCGGAGCAAGAAAAGGCACAAGAGCGAGAGAGAGCCAAGCTACGGCAGAGAAGCAGAAGACAGAAACTGAAAGAGGCGGCCACGGGGAGTTACAAGGTAAATACAATCACCTTTTTGTTTGTATGCAAATACGTATTTAAAATTCACATTATGAAGATGTGGTCAGTCGTGACCTTCACCCATGTTCCGCAGTGCAGCTGGATCGAGCTGTGGAGCGGGGAGTTCGAGGTGGCGTGTTACTGCTGAAGTGCCTGGTTACGGGGGTGGTATGGATTCAGGTGTGAATGGTACATTCCTGGAGTTCGATGGGGTTGCTGTTTTCGGCTGGAGACCCACAGGGAACCCGCCACGTTAGCCTCTTGAGTTCCCAGCACACGAGATCTGGAAAGCCGCAATGGGTTCGGCGTGGCTTTTTCTGTCCGCTTTGACCACTGTCCAGCCAGGAACACAAATGTCTGATGGACAGGCCTGCCTTGCTGAGCGCCAGCGTGCCCGGCTCTGGTGCTTCCGACAAGACGCAGATTGGAGGAATCTGATGAATTTCCTGACAGGCTAAACTCCGCCTCTGTGCTGGCGACTGTCCAGGTGTGACTGTTGACTCAGCTGTGAAGCACCTCGGGGAGCTACATCAACTGAAGCCGTTCGTCCTTATGTTATTCATTTATGCTCTTTCATCCTCATCGCGTCATGCCGGGCGCTTGGCTCCGGGCCCTGTGACAGGACTGTCGAGTGTGACTAAGCATTGACCTCTGGCAAGAAGCCCGAGCGGAGGCTCACTGGTGTACTGGTTGACCATTTCCTTTTTGACAACATCTTCCCAGGACGCAGTCTGTGGAGAATGGGGAAAACTCTTGCCTGGCGGATTGATGGAACTTGAGGAGAGAAACGGTGTCATTTGCGCACGTTTCCCCAAAACAAAGTCGTTCAGCGGAGTCTGACAGGTGGACGGATGTTCATCAGGACTGCAAACCTCTCTGACAAGCAGATGCAGATGAGCACGAGCAAACGCTAGAAGACCAGTGGAAATGACGAACTGGGCGCTCACGAAAACGGTGTTACTCTGTCCGGTTTTGACAGCAAAGAACCCAATTCAATTTGCTGACTTAAACAGATGCTCTTTTTATTTATTTATTGAATCGTTCCTCTTAGTTTGCTTTTGCCACTTCGGATTGCCTGTAGGTCTCTGCAAAACAAAAACAAGAAGTGTAAAATGACTGTGTATGCCGCGGTCATTTATGGCACATTACGTCTGCGGAGTCGGGTTGAGTTGGCAATGCCTTAGTAATAATGTCCACTATGGGAGGCTGACCTGCAAAGGGATTTGGCTCTGACCTCTGCTGTGATGCTGGTCTGAGTGGAAGAATGGCTTATTGTGTTGCTCACTGCAGCCAACAGTTCCAGGTGATTTGGGGATCAGCTAACCAGAGGTCTGAGTCTGTATTAGAAAGGCATAGTATTGTTGCTACACGCAGCATGCTCTTTTTCCCCATGTTGTAGATATGGGCACCCTGTCTCACACAGCCTGGGGATAAGTACACATAGTGGTACAAACTAACTAATTGTGTTGAACAGGTTTAAGCCGTGTTTTAATTAATCCTAGGATGGATTTTGACATTGTGCTCAGCAGGACGTGAGATTGTACACGCCTGGGTGTGTTGATAAATAAATAACTGTAACCAACTCTTTTGGGCCTACAGGAGTTGGGTGACTTGAGCTTTACTGACGCGTTGTGCATGTTTGTATACATGTATTTGAACAGTAGGTGTGACGTACACGTACATACGTGACGCTTAAGTAAACAATGTTTATGAGGGATGATGAGCAGGCTAGAATAAGAATATTTTTTGTGGAATGTTGTCTGCACTATATTTAGATGTATATAGGCTAATACGTTGAAAAACGAGCCCCGTACTCTTTGTTTGCATAACGATCGATAACTGATCTGTTCCACACGAACAACTTTCTACAGAACTGTATGGCCAAAAGTGGCAGTTTTCCCAGAACTTGAATTAATGTATGTATATATAATGTATATATTTTTTTTTTTTTTTTTTTTTTTTTACACTATTTAAGATCTGTCAGCGATTTGGAGGTAATTACAGGGATCCGTTAAGCGATATGTATTTCCTGGCTGCTGTTGAAGAGAGAGTCAGGCCAGAAGACGTAGGGAATATAACAATAGGGAGTCTTTCTTCATACCGGTATATTAGTGGATTTATTACTACAGCCCATATGTGTGAGAACCATTTATTTAATCATGTATCGGAAATGGTTACTAACATTTAAATGAACAAGCAATTCATGTTTGATTTATACAGTTTAAAAAATAATGGCGAGACGTGGTAACCTGAAACAGTAAATGCCTTGCTTTGCTATAATATACAGTACAACCGATCGAACTACCAGTACCATAAATTACTATGATAGACAATGTACATTAGTGTCATGGTACACCAAGTACCATACTGTCAGAAATACCGTGGTGCACAATGTACCACAGTGAACCCGTCCAGGTGTGTGTATCCTCAGATGCGCCAATCAGGAGGCTACACAATCAATATGGTCCTGATGAGGTGCACATCGGCGCCTGCGCACTGCGCTACAGTCCGTGACGCATTTTCATTATTGATGCGCATGACGTCACTCAACCGGAACCTTTGATGTTGCTTAATTGCCAGCGCGTCGTGTCTTCTGGCAGTGCGCCAAATTGATTAATTGGCACTTTTTGCGGAGTAGGCTGCGGGCACACGCCTGCTTATTTATGCGACACAAACCTGCTACATAGTTTTGCAGCTTACACAGTTGAAATCTTACAGACCTGGTCACCTGCAGTATTCAAGGTAAACGTTTATATATATATGTATTTATTTGTATTAATTAAATATTTTTCATGTTTCATATGAAATGCAAAAATACATATTCATCCAGTCACTGTTAGTACACTGGTTGTGCGAATGGTTGCTTTAGTCGGAGAAACGCCTAATTCCGTGTTTAATTGGAGGGGTGACTGCTGTGCTACAGGGTGAATTCCGCGACTTGGACCGAGCGCAGTTCCCCCGGCGGGGCCTAGAGGGCGCTGTGGCTATTTTGGCTCCGGGTCCTCGGCGCACTTCCCCCGCTGAGGCCTAGAGGGCGCCGTCGTCGTCCCCGACCCCAGAGAGGCGGAGCCGCGCCATTACACCCGAGCTCGGCAGCATGAAGATGTGGAGACCCGGCCGCGGAGCGAAAAGGGTGAGCCGCCGAAGCGAGACGGGCCTCCTCTCGGGGACCCGGCGGACACGGCTGTCTGTGCGGGAAGAGGCCCGGCCGCTTAGAGATCCGCGGCGCCGCACGTCGCTTCCCCGCGTCCGCCGCCCGCACAGCCGCTGGAGTCCGCGCTGCGCCCCGGGGCCGCCGGTGCTGTGTTGCGTTTGAAATGCGTCTCATTGACGGGCGATTAGTGATGTCGGCGCGTTAACGCCGGGCTCTCCGGGCTGCTGCTCGGGCCGGGCGGTGGCCGCTGCACTGCAACGCGCCGTTTCTTTCGTTGGTGGTAATCGGCACGGTTGACCTCTCGGCACTGCTGCTGTGTTTCGCGCTGGTTTTGGACGTGTATGGACACGTGTTTGCCGTGACAAACCCCCGGTCGGACGGGTTGAATGCACGCCTGTGTCGCGGAGCTGCGCCGGGGAGAGTCCTCCGCCTGCGGGCAGTGACCTGCACCGCCGGCCCGGTGGCTGTCCGTGTGCTCTCGCTTGTGTTTGCTTTCCAAAATACAGTCCACATTCACATTATTATTATTATTTTTTTGGATGCGACAGTCATATACAAGTTTATTTCTCTTAGTAGTAATACTAGTTGGAAAGTTTAGGAAAGGAACCAAAATTGCCTTCTCACTTTGTTTTGCAAAGCTCTTGTGCAGCTTTCCTGCAAAATTGAGGTAAATATGTATGTAGGCCTGGTAGTAAAAAGCTTATTAAAAGGAGTTATGAAACCAGTAATACCCCATTTCAGATTTGGTTTTAATGCCAATAAAATATATGTACAGGGAAGCTTGAACCTTTGAGAGTCTACATGGAAAGTCACTTTCCATTGGAGGTGGAAAGGTGTTCTGTAACACAGTGTGTAAAGTCGTGAAGGACCTAGTTTTCGGATATTTCTCTCTCTCCAAAACACGAAACCCAAGTGGGTCTTCCTGCTTAACTTTAAGAGGAAATGCTCAGCTTCTAAACAAAGATTGCCAATTCTGAAATTGGAGAAGGGCGGCCTTGCTGTAGCTGGTTTTTGTTTTTGTGGGGTTCTCCTGTCACTTTCTCAAGGCTGACATTAAGATCACAGCCTTGCATGTTTACTGGCACGACACTGATCGCATGGCAGTGCTGCTGCTGCTGGCATCCTTTTGTGTTCAAGAACAGCAATCTCTTGAAGTCGGTAAGATGGCAGCTGTGAGTGATATCTGGCTTTCTGTCCCAAGGGGAGGCCTGTGCTACTCTCTCCAGTCTTCTGGTTTTAAATTCACCACTAGCGGACGCCTCGCTCCTCTGGGCACATGAGTGAGCCCACCCTGCCCTCTAGCTGTCAAAGATCATCCGGCACCTGCCTTTGCCCCCCCCTGACGTACAGTTGGTGATTATGTTGCTGTAAACCTTCAACCACGGTTTCGTCTTGCGTTTCATAGCAGTTTGAATTATTTTTAAAACCCCTGCTCGTCTGCGGATCTGTCTGCTCGGCCTCGTTTTCGTCCCCTGTAGTTGGTTTTACTGTCAGTATTTTCTCTGTTCAATGATAACTGAAGCTCATTACAACAAAATGATAAGAATACAGTTCTTTGGGAGAATACACACATTAGTATTTCACAAATCCATAGTTGGCACTTTTTCTTCAGTTGTTTAAGCATCAAAGTGGTTACACACACTTGTTCTATCTATGGCAGAACAAGTCATGCTAGTTTTTCAAACCCTTTCTTGAAAATATATTTTTGGAGGTATAGCCTAAATATTTGTCATAGGTTATTGTACTCGTGTTCAGGAGAGTGTCATGTGGAGAATGCTCAATGTAATTTTCTTTTTTTTTAATTAACACCAATAATGAAGCCTTATTAGCTTTGACATTTGTGAGGTAAAGATCTCATTGACTCTAATGCTTTTCCCAGGGTGCCCTACATAGGATCGTCCAGCTGCATTGGAGATTATAAATTCCCGCCAATAATACTTAACGACCAAACGCCACAATAACACTATCAGTAAAACAGGAGTAATAACATAGAAAACTCATCCTCCAATAAGCACAAGGACTGCAGGGAGTTGTCGGCCGTAGCAGGAGGCCATGGCGGAGCTCAGACCCTGCACGGTGGGGGAGCAGCTGCAGGCGGCGCAGGACTGCCACAAGACGTACTTCTGCCGCCAGACGGGCCTGAAGCCCATGAGGGACATGGTGCCGGATGACGCCCTGCTCCTGCAGCTGCGCACCGGCCTCATGAGCCTCACCGAGCGCGACACCGTGTGCTTCCACCACGAGAGGCTCTACGTGGACCGCTACGAAGACATGCAGAAAGCGTGCAGCGACCCGTTCAACTGCCACAAGAAAGCCATCAAGAAAGGCCTGCGCACCATCGACCTGGACGAGGCCACGTTTCTGAGCGAGAGGTTCGCCAGGCAGTTTGTCCCGGGCTGGAAGCTGTGCGTCCGGTGCGCCCAGCTGGTCAACGGCTACGTTGATCTGGACCCCGAGTCCCGGCACAAACGGAGGCTTGATAGTGAAGTATGTATGAGGGAGTCTTTCTCTTTGAAACCACCGAGAGAGCAGACAGACACACAGCCATAGCAGTGCAAGGACCAATGTCCACTGCTTAATCTGAAAATTGGGAGACTCGCTTTAATCAGTTATACTTTTTTCTTTCTCAGGTTTTAAGGGGGTTTTACTTAAAAAAAACAATTCTCAGAAGCCCAGCTTGTCAATCTTTATATGCATTTAATTTCTGCTACAATTTGCAGGTCTCATGCACCTTCTGTGACTTATTTTGGGAGAAAATCAAAATGTGAGGCACGCTGTGTTACACCACCGTGTGCAAATTGGATGCATTTGAAAATGACTGTTTTGGTTTGTTTTTTTTGGAGGGTGCATTTCTGCATCTTCTGCCGGGGATCTGCTCTTTGTACTTCCACAGTGGGTGTAGGAAATGTAATGCAAATACTTTCCCACCTCAGAACAATGTCAATATCAGGTGCACTTGCTTGGCTTGTCAACAGTGGCTCTTTGTTTTGCAGGGGAGGACAGCAAAGGCCTTGAAGTCGCTGGAGTTCGCCAACCCTGGGCGCCAGACCGAGTTCGCACCCGACACCAGCAGGAGGGATAAAAGACGACAGACCAAGCAGTCGAACACAGACCGGTAGGCTGGGTTGAGTGGAAACTTTTGTTTGTTGTTGTAAAGATTTATGAGGAATGTATTTGCAATTGTCTGTTGCTCACACTAAATAGTAATCAGAAGGTTATTTTGAGGGAGAAAAAGTTAATTTCCTTCCCTATAGGACTTGCTTGGGTGGTTTCACATGGCTTTTGCAGACAAACTAGAAAGGAAGATGAAACCGAAGTTCTGAAATAGTGTGTAGTTTCTGCCTCTGGGTTCACTTGTGGAGGACAGTTCATTTTAATGGTTTCTTATGGATTTTGTGAAATTACCGGTGATGACACCCAACCCCTTCTTCATCCGCAGACAAACGATCAACACCAAGAGCAAAGTGTACGACAGCGACGGCCTGCTGATCTCCAGCGGCCGGGACCTGTGCGACTGTCTGGACTCCGAGTGCCTGGGCTGCTTCTACCCCTGTCCCGAGTGCAACTCCCGCAAGTGTGGCGTCGAGTGCCGCTGCGACCGCAAGTGGCTGTACGAGCAGGTGGAGGTGGAGGGCGGCGAGATCATCCGGAACAAGCACGCGGGCTGAGGCGGGCCGCTGCTCCGCTTCCGTACACCGCGGCGGTAGAATACTTAATTTGATCGTCTCTGTCGGAGACGGGGACGTTTTGACTCGGCGACATGTGAGACTGACCGCCTGGTCGTCTTGTTAGATGTTCTGAAGTTTTTCCTGTTCTTTGTTTTAATGTTTTATTTTTAAAAACACTTTAGGAGTACCAAAGAAGTTCCAAACTAACGTCATTGTATGTGTATGTATGTTCCCACACACACACATGCACACGTTCATTTTAGGATGCTTTGTTCGAAGGTACGCATGGCGAAGTTTTAGTTTAAGAGAAGGCAGATTTTTTTAAGAACGGATTCTTCCTTTATAAATGTAGTTACTGAACTGAATGTGGTGAACGCTATGTTCTTCTGAGAACAGCCGAGTAAACGTCGCTCCATACGGATCCCAGTTGCTCATGTTACACGCGTGACCCTCGCAAGACCGAGTCCGTGCAGCGCCGACACGCGAGACACGAAGCCACTCATTCCCGTTTTCTTTATCTTGCAACAAGACAATACCATACACAGTTTCATATTCTTTTTTGTTCTCTCCCGAGATGGTTTGTTCAGTGAATTTATATTTCTGTTTTGCAGAGAAAACCCATGTATGTAAAATAAAGTTTACTTTTATATAAAAGTCTGTTGAAGTGTGTGTGTGTGACGTTATTGTGCTTGGTGTTTCGTGTGCATTCACAGCTATTGTGTAAAATCCTGCTGTGTCAAGCCGGGGTGTCCTTGCTGTGCTGGGAGTGTGGTTATATAACGTCCTGATTTCATTGTCATCATTCGAGGGACAGATCAGGCAACGTACTCTGGAAATTTTCCAAAATCATGTCCTCTTCCTTGATTTATAACTGAATTGTAGCCCATGGTTGCGAACCTCCTCCATATCTGTATCCAGGCTGAGTGCTGGCCTGTGTGTGTTGTGCCTCTTAGTTCAATCAAATGATATCGGTTGGGAAATTTACATTCCAGCCAGTGTTGACGCTCAAGCCCTGCCCGGCCGTGGCTTTTTGTTTCCTGCACGGGAATGCAAATTGCCCAACAATAACAAAATGGCAATATTTGCTGGAGAACAATCAAATAATTGATTGCAGACCATGCTTCTGCCAGAAAGGGTTTTTCTGTTCCTAAACGCTAGTGTTTCAGTACAGTACGCGTCTTTGTGTGTTTGATACAGTTTAATCTGTGTTTTTTCGTAACTATTGGCTTACATCTATTACCAACAACGACGAGAGCTTGCAAAGCAGTGCGGGTGTTTGAGCTCTCGGTGTAAATCAACATTTGCATTTATTTTTTTCCAGCTTCTACCTGATTGTCAGCATCATTTTTCAAGTTACTGGACTAGGATTGACTCAGAATAAATGGTGAGTTAAGTCACTGTGGTGGTTAAGATCTAAATAAAGGAGATTCGATTCATTAGCAAATAGTGTTCTATTTTTGTGAAAAAATCCAAGTTTGTTTTTTTCATTTGTTTAGTGTTTTTCATTGATTTGAATTGGTAACTCTTTATTCTGTCTTAAAGAGGCATGGTGTTGTGTAGCATTACAGTGCAAACGCATGAAGTGCATTTGAACGACTTAGTTATCTCCTATGCAATGGCCTTTCTCGAAGGAAAAGGCAATTTTGGGTCATATTCTTATCGTATGGACCAGCTTGTTCAGCTGAACCTTTCGCCTAAGAAAACTAAAACGGATTCAAGTTATAGGGCAGCACAGAAACCCCTCCGAATGTTACTTTGTGTGGAGTTGCCCATCAGTTACTTTTAAAAACATGAATTCACGCTTATAATTAACAAAAAAAAAAAAGGTTATTTACATTTGTAATAATGATTATCACCTTATATAATGTACTGAATTTTTTGTATCTGTGTATAGCTCGGAATCCTTTTGAAAAGGGTCTGAAGCTGACGATTCAATGTCTTAAATGTAAACCTGACTTGAAATACCAAGACAAATGAACAACAGGGGTCATCGTCACAAGTGTAGTGCGTCTGACGTTTTGTATCTTCCAAAGATGACCAAAATAATGACGACAAACGCAACAAAGGCGTGAGTTACTCACGTGCCATCCCTGTTACATGGGGTTACAGTTCAATATTTTTTGGTACGGGTCCTAAATCACTGAAGTTCTAATAGAAAATGATTGTAGAATTTGCAGAAACTTGAGCACAGTCTTCTCAGCGCTTCAGCACGGCCCGTAACTATGATTCTGTTTGGAAAATCGTAATTATCTAGCTTTTCCATTTCAACACTGACCTTCCCTACTTGTTTGTGCAACTGCAGTGAAGAACAGCAAGTCACCCTGTGCCTCACATTGACATTAAATGGAAACTCCTCTCGTTGCCTGTTTGCAAAAGGGAATCCATTTGGTGGCGTATCTGGTACAAAATGTGCAGCCCGGTGTATTCGAGGAGGCGAGGATTTGTCAAGGCTAAGCAGAGTGTAGGCTGAGTCAGAGGGGTTGCCCGGCTCTCCCAACTGCTATCTAAGCTGTGAGGGATTACATACAGGTGCCGGTTTATGAAATGTGTGTGCGGCTCAGGGACTCACTCACTCACTCTCAGGTGTGCAAGGCTGACTGCGCAGCGCCAAGGATAATGGAGTTAACCTTGCGTGCTGAGCTTCTGTCCATCTCAGGCAGGTGGGTTGTCAGAGTTTGATTGTACTGCTGTTCAGTTAGTAGTTCACTTTGGGGTTTAAATTTAAAGCCTTACATTTTTATATATGGGAGGTTACATGCCATGATAAGTGGTCTATGCTTAAACTACCTTGACTTGAGTAAGAATCTCCTGGCTGACTGTCCATTGAAGGTGGGCCATTGTCACGTTTCCGCTGTACCTTCTCATAGTGACAACACGCAACCGTCACAGTACTTTGACAGGGGGTTGTGTAACACTTTCGGACGCAGCCGACGTGCAGTAGAAGGGGCAGTGACGGAGAACGCCACCGTGTCACTGCCAACGTGCAGCTTTCATCTCGTAGAAATGCAGAGTTTGTAACCTTGGGATGGAATATCATAAAGCCTTGAACTATTTGTTTTTAGGTAAAAGCAAGCGGCAGGAATAGCAAAAGCACTAAACTCACAGCAGAGGAGACGTCAGAAGCCGATGTAGCTCGTTATTCATCAAAGTGCCGTTGTTTATCCAGAGTCTAAGTTACTGCCTCATGCAGCAGTGTGTAATTTTTAATAGGGAGACTGTTAAGTTACGAGCTTACAATCTTTATTTTAAGGAATGCTGGATAGTGGGTTTCCGCCTGTGTTTCGCTTTTCAGAAAGCTGCACCATAAAAAACGCAATAAACTGGAACCATGTTCAAAGCTTTCTTCTCGAGGGGAAGCATTTCCATACATTTCAACAGCATAATGATGGAATAAACAAAGAGACTCCTTTGAAGTCCTGTTTTTATTCTTCCTGGTAAAATTAGTCATTCTGTCAATGAACAGAAAGAGTGAAGGAAGGAGTAAATAAATATATAAATAACTTGTCACACTATTCTGTTCACGCATCCCTTTGTCCCACTTTAGAAGAGGAGACATGATGAACGCAATGCAGTTTGACGACCATGCGGTGCAGAGACAAGTCCAGGAGAGTCTGCAGAGACACTGGGACGCTCCACTGTACCCCTGCTGCACCCCCGTGACCTCCAGATTGGCACAGCACAGTCCCCTCTTCCTTCCAGACCCCGAAGATGGCTCCCCACTGGCGAGACCCACTGTGGACGCCCAGAAACTCGACACATCGGAGGGAAAGCGCATCGCTGTGAACACGATGGAAATCATGCTCGATGTCCGGATGGTGAGAGGGCACCAGGTGAGCAAAAGGCAGGCGATTCCTCAAACGCGATTCTGGCGTCACACGACTCGGTCCAAGGCAGTGAAAGCAGGTGAAAATCTTGAGGAAGACCCCCTCAGTGACAAGCAAACCTTTCTTCAGTGTCAAAAGGCAGTCAAATGGTCCCACAGGTTGAAAAAGGGGGCGGGGCAACAACCACAGATTGTTGTGTGCCAAAGCAAGGGAGACGAGACAGCAATAGGCCCTAAAGAGCACCCAGAGTTAGGGCGCCACGAGTACGTTGTTTTAAGACTGCCGGGAATCTCTCCCAGTTCGGATTTCCCCCCAGAAAATCAAGCGCAGGTCAGAATAATGTCATGGCTGCGCCCCCCGCCCCCGCCCACCGCCTCTGTACCACGCCAGCTGAAAAGCAGGGTGAGCGAAGTGAACCGGCTCCACGGCCCGAGAGCCCTCCAGCTGCAGTACGAAGGCAAGGTGGCGCAGAGTTACGGGAAGAGGAAGACCCCGGCGGACACAGAGAGGCCCCCCAGGAGAGACCGCCAAAGCAGCGAACGCAACGAGGCGCTGTTTTATATTAAACTGCCCGAGCTGCGGCTGAAAGTCGGCCTGGTTCATCGTCCCCGACACAGAAAGTGCGAAGACGTGGGAGGCGAGAGCAGAGGGAGAGACGCTGACCCCTGCAGCGGCCCAGTGGAGAATCCCCCCGCAGGAAACCCCAACAAGGAGAACAGGACGTCCAGCATCCAGGTGAACACGGCGAGGGCGACACTTAGCGTGCAGGGAAAAGTGCACGACCGCCGGGAAGCAGGGAGCTGAACATCGTGAGTCTTGCTGCAGGAGAACAGCATCGGTATTGCAGACGCGCTCCGTGGGCACAGAAGGGCCAGGGGCAGGACTGGGCTGTGTGTTTTTCTACCACTGCTGCCTTCCATAGTCTTTATTCTCCAGCACACTGAGGGACTCTTTCCACAGAAGAACAAGGGGAGGCAGAAACCAAAGACGTTTATATAATTTAAAACACTATTAAATCATATACCTTGCCTTTTGATTTCTTGTTCTTTTTCTTATTGTTATTATTAGTCTACATGTGGCAACAAGCCGTCTCGTTCTCTTCCAGGTTCTTTATTGGTGCTGGTCTGCGTGTGAGACGAACATGCAGAGTCTTGTTCTCCTGCAAAAGCTTTAGTATGACAGGATCTTTGGTGGGTGGCTGTTAGCACAGAGGTGAAATTCAAATTGTCCTCCTCTGCTTACGATTCCATAGTGACCACTATCTTTGCTGAGATCAGACTGCAAGGATACAGAATTACTGATCGCAGATGTGTTTATTTTCAAATGATATAACAGTGATGTGCATGATTGGGACATAGAGAGAGGGAGACATGAACGAGATTTAGAGAAAGAGACATGGAAAGGATAGACAGCTATGCAAAGTGGCATTTGAATCATATTTCTGATATTAACATATTTTTATCGTGATTTTTCCACATCTTTACCATACTATACTTTACCATTTTTAACCATATTTTTACCAAGGTTTACCAAGTTACCATGCTATACCACACCACACTAAGCCTTACTGTATTTTAATGTCCTACTGAGTGACAATTTGGGAATATTAAAAATGGACTGGATAGGATCCTTGGATCACTTACAGTGAGGGAAAAAAGTATTTGATCCCCTGCTGATTTTGTACGTTTGCCCACTGACAAAGAAATGATCCGTCTATAATTTTAATGGTAGGTGTATTTTAGCAGTGAGAGACAGAATAACAACAAATAAATTCCAGAAAAACTCCCTTTAAGAGAGTGCTCCTAATCTCAGCTCGTTACCTGTATAAAAGACACCTGGGAGCCAGAAATCTTGCTGATTGATAGGGGATCAAATACTTATTTCCCTCATTAACATGCAAATCAGTTTATAACTTTTTTGAAATGCGTTTTTCTGGAATTTATTTGTTGTTATTCTGTCTCTCACTGTTAAAATACACCTACCATTAAAATTATAGACTGATCATTTCTTTGTCAGTGGGCAAACATACAAAATCAGCAGGGGATCAAATACTTTTTTCCCTCACTGTAGTTATTAATGGACACCAAACGAGCACGATGGGGCGAATGGCCTCCTCTCAATTCGACACTTTCTTGTGTTCTTTGTACTGTTAGTGCACCACACTACAATCTTGTAGGGGACAAAAGTGTCACACCCTCTTAACTTGGCCCATGTTCCCGTAGGACATTGCTTATTCCCTAAAGACACTTTAAGATGCCTTCTACCACGCCTTGTCTTTTCCTATTGATTGTGTTGTTATTGTCTGTGTGGCAAACAGGACAGGAGGAAACCCTGTTTTACCCAGAGGGGTTAGTCTGCCACAGCGCCGGACAGCCAGCGGTTCAGCTCCACTGCCACTCCACTGGAGTCTCACACAAGTCTGCCCGTGGTGCTGTAGGAATGTCTGACTAAGTAAATACATTGAGTTAAAAATAAACATGGGAAAGGAAAAGTGTATTCGCACTAGGTAAAATCGTCTGCTAATAAATAAAGAAACAAACCACTACGTTAATGCTAATACTATGTTTTTATGTAATCCTTTTCCAAGGGCACATTTCACTTTGGGGTCTATAGCTCCTCACCAGAACATTACCTTGTTCAACCTAAACTGCACTTCAGTTTCGTGAGGAGCCAGGACTCTGGATTCTGAGGGTCAAGACCAGCTCAGCGCTGCGTTTCCAAGCCCACTCACTGAATGAATCCCCTTCAGCTCCACAGAACATCCTGTGACATTTTGAATGTCCTTGGCACTTAATTAAATTATCATAGAAAATCCCACAGTTGCACACAGTATAATGCCTATCAAAGTAGAGGATTTCATCCCAGGCTTCTAACAGGGTGCTGTTGTTTTTGTGTTTTTCGACATACATACTTGTATAATGCAGAATCAGTTTATACTCTTTCCTAATATTAGCAGGCAGCAGACATGGTGTGTGGCATAAATCACTCTGCAGCCACCGGCTATAGACCCAGCTCCCCTGAAATCCCTTTGCAGCGGTACAGATGTGTCCAAGCTTCATGCAAATATATATTTTAAAATGCATGCAACCTATGAGGCAGAGATGGATGGTTTAGGTCCTGTGCTCATTGACTGTGCCAGCGGCGGTGTGTGAGTGCGAGTCACACAGCAATGCACTTCCTGTAGAGAGTTTGCCAGCATAAATAAATAAATAAATAAACAAACAGACACACAAACAAATAAAAGGAGACGGGGGGGGGGGGGGAAGTCAGGCCAATACCACACAGCCCTGCAGGTTCTCGCTGGCTCACGGATAGACAATATTATTAGATTGGCGTTTCCTGTGACTGCTGTCTGGTCAATGAGCAGCCAGCAGCCTCCTGTCCTCCTCACTCACTGACACACGTGTGCTCAACGTCCCGAAACCCTTCCCAAATGTACAGACAATCACAATCAGAGGCATCGGAGGCTTTCGCTCTGCTGTGGGCTGTGTGCGCAGTGGGCGGGTGTTAAAGGGAAATGCCTCCACAGAGGGACAGAACCACCTTGTGTCTCATCCCTGATTAAGCACTTTCCCTCCCCTGTGCCTCATTTGTTGAGTCTAATACAATGTTTTGCCCCAGTGTGTAACTTATTGCGTTACATTGCGATGTATTCTACGTTTGCGTTGTGAAACCTCTGTTTGCTGTGTAGAACTTATTTCAGCCCATTCTTAAGTGTACATTACCAGCCTAATCAATTCCCTGTACCTTGCAAATGTGTAGAACAATATGTGCGTGTGTATATTTTTGGAGCCTTGTTTGTTTTCTCTAGCACTGGTCACACAAGTGTGGGTCAGAGGCCTCCGGTCTGGCTCCTCCAGCTGGGAGGAGAGCTGTCAATAGTACATGCAGACATATGTAAGCTTTTTTATATGTCGTGCCCTTTACAGTACTTCAGGGAGGGAAAAAAGAGTGCGAGTGAAGGAGTGAAGGATTACTGTTCCCTGGGGTGACCCCTTTAGCTCAATGCAGAAGGCAGGGAACTTCTATGGACAGGGTGGAAGAGCATCCATATCTTTTAGCTGCAGCCCACCTGTTCATTGAATTAAAGATGTGACCGGCTCTTATTTATAGAGGTGCTTGGTAAGGGAATCTTTTATTGTCCCTTCACTCCACTAAGTTTTGACCCCTGGTTTTGACCAATGCTAAATAGTGAATCCATTGTGTTTGTCACTTATTAATTTAAAACAGCTGGAAAGACAGACCCGTATTGTTATTCTTGTATTACTGTTAATGCCCCCCACCATGTAAAACAGGAATAACTTATCCTTCAGTTTTCAACCACACTAGTTGTGAATATAGCAAAAAGACAAAAACAACATTGCCACAATTAACCTGTGTAAAAGTTTAATGGCAGAACTGTTCTAGGCTTTCCATTTTGAATACTGAACACATAACATTTCTCTGAACCGTCTCTGGCAACTCTATTGCACCTCCTAACTACATAAGGTGAGAAGAACAGTTGAATTTGGTAATAATAATTGTTCTACAGTATATATAACACTATTATTATTATTATTATTATTATTAGCTAATTGGTAAATAAGCCTGTGATACACATTTCTCTATTGATAGTAAACCTATCGATGTTGGCAGAAAAAACAAGACGAAGCAATGCACACACAGGGCACCTTGAACTCATGTGGAGTTAGCAACCGATCTCCTTATTAGCTATAAATTCTGAAATGTGTTTGTGTCATTACCTATAATTGAATCAAATGTAATTTCAGATCAGTCTATTCAGGTCCACACAATCTCAAATGTAATTGATATGCATTGCAATATGCAGTCTTTACCAGCAAAATTGAAGGGGCTAATATTAATATTAATGAGACAGCATTGTCCTTATTTTCAGTACATAGCCATCAGCTTGTTGAAGATGTGGATTAAATCACACGTCTACAGTCCAACGAGAAGGGAGTGAATCTATAGTCTCTGAGGGATCTATATTAGCAGTTACGTTGACTCAGATGATCATTAAGGGACGTCTGGGAATTGTAGCTCACATCCGTCACTTTTCCTTCAGTGAACAGGTTATAAAAGATGATATATTAATATTAATAATGAGAGAGACCTGTGCTCACACCTGCAGCTGCACTTCAACCACCAGATGTAACCGTGCAACGCAGGGTGTGTAACAAACACTTCCTTCTGTGGATCAATATCTGGTTGCTGAACTCCTTGCTTTGAAAATTATGTCGGGGATGAGAAAACTGGGGAACAAGCATCAGCAGAGGTACCAAGGAAATCACACACTATTACTGACTTCTGATTACTAATTGATTATCTAACTGACCAGGCACTCGGGGGGCCCTGAACTGACCGCCGCGCAGTCTGTGTTGTCCGTGTTGCACTGGCTACACTCGCAGCTCAGCGCCAGGGGGTAGGTGAAGGAGGGCTCCACTCCGGTCAGGCAGTTGTGCAGCTTGATGGTGGTGTAGGAGACCTCCTTGAAGTTGCAGCTATTCTGGGTTATGAGGGCCATGGAGCTCTTAAACACAGGGTCCTGTCAAAGTCCAAGGAGCAAATCAGTGTGTCAGTGATTCTGAAAGACAGGTCTAACTCTGAGCCAAAGCCCCAATCCCTCCACCACCCAAGCTCTCACACTCAAGACCAGCTCTCTCGCCCAAGACAAGCATGTTGATATAGTGCCAAGCATTCTTAACTGCATTTGTAGTATGTTGTCTGGTTTAATATTAAGGTAAGAAGATAAATGATACTCGCTAAACCCAGGCTGGCCAAACCCAATTCTTGTGTGCCAGTTAAACCAGTAGAACCACAGCCCTAACCTCAGTCCCTGTCTTGCCCTGCGTTGTGCGGAGGTTGTGGGACGTACCTGTGTCTGGCAGTGTCCGGCACATGCGGTGGTGTTGATGGTGACACAGTTGCCACACTCCTCACTCTCCAGCGCCAAGGAGATGTTGGTGAGGCCACAGTCTGTGTCACCGTGGACAGACGCGCAGCACAGCATCGCGGCACCGAGGAGCAACACAGAGCACATCGTGGAACCAGCTGGACAGGAGGAAACAGAACCAACAAGCAAGGAACCAGCGAGTCAAGAAAAGGACACACACACATATATACATACATGAAATTCAATCCCTACAACAAGCTGATGACAAGCTTTATAGAGAATTGCAATTATTGAATGAAGCGTGCCAGTTTACATCAACGACAAATTAAAGGAAGAAACAAAGACACACAAAGGGAGCATAAAATAAAACTATTTCAGTTGGTGGACATTAAGTCCTGTAAAATGTAATGTAAAAAGGAGAGCGTGCCAACCTGCAGGATCCTGATCTTGGGTGCCTGCGATCCTCACCTCGGATCGCATGTCTTTTATACCTGGATCCTGATGGAACGGTAACCAGGGGGAATTTAAAGAGCACAACACGACTCGCATGAACCAATGGGAGAAGACCAGTAATCAGTGGGCGACAGAACCGTAAAGCCCCCTGTAGTCAAAACAGTCTTAATGGATTAATGAGCGAACACCTCAAAGAAACTAACAAACAACACCAGCTCGCCACCCAGGAGGACTGGGATGCAGTGAGACTGTATTACACAGAGACATGTCCCCAAGGCCAGGATTCCTCACCTTATCTCCCCTTAACAGCAATAAAGACTCACAGCAAAATAAACATTTGAACTGATCTTTAAATGAACAGTTATTGTCTCTGTAGACCAGGGACACAAAATAATAGGAAGAATGAAAGAAAGAAGGGAAGAAGGAGAAATGTGCTTTGGTATTGGTATTCAGTGCTCCAGCTCTTGTAACAGAAACAAATAATGAAACAAACAAATACATGTATACACTATTCATTTGGGCCAGTACTTAACGGTGGGTTTGCACCAGTCCTTTACGAAACTTTAAAAACAAGTATCCTTCCTGCAACATCAAAGCAGCACCGCCACCTTAATGTGTTGCGTCACCTACTTTCTACAGAACATTTACAGCTTTTTATTTTCATTAATTCAATCACAACAGCAATAATGTAAGTATCTTATTTGACTGCCTGGTCGCTACAGGCTGAGAGATGTAATTAATATTTTATATTGATAATTGATGTATTTTCTATGAGCTCCCAACCGAACTGCGAGATTCGTGCGCCCTCTGGCGGGATTGTCGCTCTGTTGCACGACTGCGTTGCGGTTTTAAAAGCGATTGCTCTTACTGCCCTTTGTGCATCAAATGGTGCGTTTGAAACCATTGTCAGATGATGATTTTGATGTACCTATTGTTGTTACACAAGATACGCTGGTATTATGACTAGCCTGGAGGAGGTCACGGCAACCCTTATGCTGCCTGAAACTCAGGACCCATGTGCTTGGTAACATTTTAATTCTTGTAAATTAGACCCATCCAAATATAGAATAAAGGGAAACCGGTAAACTGGGGTCTAGGTGAAAAAGAGAAACATCACTGTGATACAGAGATAGTAGTGACAGGAAGGCCCCGACCCTGCAGAGGAAGCAGCCCCATCTCTCTCTGCTCCTGGCAGACCCTCTGAAAGACACACAGTTTGCAGCCGAGGGCAGGAAGGCCTCTGTGTCTGCATAAGCGCCCGGCGCAGAGACAGCAGAGCGGTTCTCTCTGACTGGGTTCAGCAGCACGACTGAAGATTCGCTTTGCTGCTTTTCAGTTTATTGTAGTACCCTTGTATCAGTTCTCTACATGCATGCAACACACACATCATTTATTTATTTATAGTGCTCTATCTCTCATTTTATATTAGGCCACGCTGAAGTCCATCTTTTCATTGTTCAATTAAACCATCGTTCTCTAAAAATCCCATTTAGATACATTTAGATTTATTGACTAAACATTAAGAATTATGCATTAAGTGTTTGATATCTATCCCATAAGCTTTCCTGCTAGACACGAGAGAGGGAGAAAACCATTTCCCATTGCACAACCAGGGCCAGACTGGTAAGGTTCCTAAATAATTGAAATGTAGAAGAAATGGAGCTCACGTAGTGCAGGAGGAGGGAGGGATAATAAACCTGGCGCTGAGGACAACAGTCGTAGCTGTCCTTCTGGATCTCTCTGCAACAGCATCCCTTGAGCAGCTGCGAAAACCAGTTCACTTGGTCATATCAAGGCTGAATGTGGTCAGTGAGTTCAAGCTCAGTTGGCAAGTTACTGAGATCCTATAGGACTGGGGTTGCTTGTCCTCCTGGGAGGCTACAGGGTCTTTGGAGTGGATCTCTGGCTTATTTACACCAACTCATTATTGTCCTCAATAGTGAAGATGAATATGATCTTTAGCCACTGATAGAAGATCTGAAGTCTCTCCAGGACCAGGGTTCCATAACACCAAGTTTAATTAAATATAAGACTGAGTTCAAGTATCAGCTCTACATGATAATGGATTTAGGATTTGAAATAAACACTATATGAAGTTGAAGACACAATGGGACAGACATTGCAGGAAGACTGTTTTTGAAATGTGAATCACTAACAACGATAAAGGGTGATAAAAGTCCAGCAGTGGAGTGACAACAATATATCTAAAATGTAAATGTTTATAAACCACTTAATTAAATTATGGATTACTCAGTTGTGATGGCCGAATGTATTTTAATTGGAAAGTGTGGCCAGGTGGATTGATTAATGTATGTATGCATGTATTCATTTATTTAAATGTAATGTTTAATAACAATGGGCTGAAAGATCAAGTTCAGGCAGAAACTGATCTGTCAAGCGAAGCAGGTTAATCCTTAAATACTACCGACAACATAAACCTCAGCACTGACGTCTAATAGAGACAGACACGTTATTAGTCAATGTAAAGCCCTGACGTGGAAAAGGGTGGAGTATTTAACTGAAATGAAAGATTGCATGTGTATATATATATATATATATATATATACACACAGTGATGCAAGTGAGCAGTTTTCTCTTGTGTGTGTTTCTGTTGTTAGGCCCAGGATATTGCCTAGTTATGGGCTATAAAGGCAGAAATCCCATCAAACCCAGGCAAGAATGAGACATATGGGCTATGACAACAAATTTATTAAAACGGGATTAGGGGCGCTTTAATCAGAGATTAAACCGCCATCTCTGCGATCAGGGGTTATTTTAAGGTCTCTGCGTGAGGATGTGATTATGAGGAGAATGGGATAAGAATAACAACAAAAATCACAAAAGCAAACAACCCAGCTGATTTAATTAACTGAGAATAAATCAAATACATCACAGTACCGGGTGTGTTCATTTATGGGTTTAGATGTAATCAACAAAATAGTGGATTGAAACAAATGGCTTTCTGTGACGTAACAATGTGTCCAAGTCATCAAGCACCGGGATTTTCAATGACATTGGAATCCTTCGGCTTTTTTCTACTGTATCAGCGCAGAATAAACTGCATACAGCGAATGACATAAGACAAAGGAGTCACTGTACTCATATACATTGTTATTAATATAATTAACAGAAAACAGTCCTAGTCATGTCGATACAGTGTTCACAGCTCACCGCAATGCCTGGAAAAGCAGCATTACATTGTGTAGCTTATGCGCTATGTTTTGAATCAGTGAGTTGGCCTTTTCTGTGATGCATGCGATGTGAAAGGTAACAAATAAATGCAAACCTGTATGAGGGCTCCATTTTAAGCATGAAGCTCCCACATCCCACATATGATTGCAATAATTTACAATCATAATCAATCACACACAGTCCCACACGCACAACATATATACACGCAAAAATCCAGTTTATTCAATGACATGAACACCGAGTCTGCGATGCCGGTGCTCTGTGGTGAAATGGCAACAGTTGTATATTGCCAAAAGAAGGGGGAGAAAAGTTACAGACAGCAATATTAATATCACGGGTGCAATGTCGGGTTGTAACCGCTGAGGGATGATATAAGTCTGGGATGCTCGGCGGATAGACCTGAAGTAACGTGTGTCTCAATAACAGAGACCCGGGAATACAGGCTGCGGCCAGACGCGCTTACTGGACGAATCAGCAGCATCATACAGCTTCATCTTTAACATTATTCAACTTATTGACACGTTTTTATATCTGTGTATGTAGACGGATGTATACACATTGAGCAGTATCAATGTAATGTGTGCATTATTATTATTATTATTATTATTATTATTATTATTATTATTATTATTATTATGTATTTCTTATTAGACGCCCTTGTCCAGGGTGACTTACAAAATATAAGAGCAATAATGCAGTGCAGGTCAATGCATAATACATTTTACAAATTCCAATTTACACAAGTGTATACGAGATACACAGTAAACACTATATGAGGTCTTACATCCTAGATTGTAAAAGCTGATCAGCACATCTGGAGGAATAGAGCTTTGTATGTATGTATATATATATATATATATATATATATATATATATATATATACATTTTGGATCTATGTAGCAGTTCATGCAATGCAATATATATGCATCTGGACGAAAAGCGCAATTAAAGACAATATGCATTTTTGTCGAGAAACGAGGACAAAGTGGGGATTGATCCTGTTGAATTGCGTTACCAGCTGCTGCAGATCCAGCCATTAGCATCCCAGCCTCCTGCTAATATCATCTCACCTACAGACACGGATTCCGCACACATCTCTCTCTTTCCCCCCCGCATCTCTCTTTTGCGACAACGTTAGCACAGGGGAGGAGAGTGGAGAGGGGGGACGGGGACGGGGACAGGGACGGGGTTGAGGCAGGGTGTGTGTGTGTGTGTGTGTGTGGGGGGGGGGGGGGGGGGTCGGGCTCTAGCAGTGTTATCATTTTGGCTCCACACTTTAACATCACTTACCATGCACTGCCTACTGTGAGGAGACGCGCCAGCCTGCAACAGACCACAGCCGCGCTAAAGGTGAATGCATCCCCGGTTCATTTCACGAGTTGTTTCGTGTCTATTGTGAAAAACGAGGGATGTGCGGGGGGGGGGGGGGGGGTCATCATCTAGAAATAAAAACCAACATATACAAAGGGGAGAGAGAGAGAAACTAGCCCAACTATAGCAGGTCATCCTGGGGAGAGAAACAGAGGAGCTGCGCCTGTTGTCGTTTTGCAAAATGTAAGTACATGTCTGAATCACTTCAGAGTATCTGGGGACCGAAGGGGGGGTTGTGCATGCACGGATGCTGTCTGTCTGTCTGTCTGTCTGTCTGTGTTTGTGAAAACGACATGCACGGAGACACGGCTGTGGAGCAAAATATAATCGCGCAGACTCCTGTTGCGGGGCTGGTCGTTTGGGTGGTGCGGGATGAAGGATGCTTTTGTAGCAGCAGCGATGCGTCTACCTTTAGACATGCAAGTGTGAGGCTGGATTGGAAACTGGGGTGCCTTGTTCTGCAGAGCTGTGCTGCTCTCGCCGATAACACAATATTCTCCCTTGTTTGGTCCCCTCAGCTGTTGTCTGCATCAGATGAAGATATTTTAAATCGGGACCACTGACGGCCGCGAGAAGAATTGCATAGACAATATCCCCGAAAACAATCAAACAAAGCCCCCAAATCAAGCCCCCCTCCTGGGCACGGTGGATATCACCGGAGTTTGTGTCTAGACTGACAGTTGGAGGAGCAGACACGTTTTTGGAGATGGGAGCCATTCTCGTTTTCCGACCAACACTGTGCTCGCCGTCCTGGAAGGCGCATCTCCTGCGGAACAGGTGCGGGCGCTGAGGAGGAGGAGCCGCGGGCTGGACGCTCAGCTGGTCCGTGTCTCGGTGTTTTCTGCTCTGAATGATGGCGTGATCAGACACAGTTTCGGGAAGATGCCCGGCAAAATCCGTTAACCCCGAACTGACAAGGACCGTGCCCCGCCTCCCCAGTCTGCTCCCTTTCACTCCCACGGCCCGACCCCGACACGATGGTGCCGCGCCGGCTCCGGCAGTGGACCGCAAGCCCCCGGCTGTCCGGCGCAGAGGCGGCACCGACCCCCCCGCTGTGACAGGTGCGGCTCTGACCATGCCCGGCCCCCGCCCCCCCAGCCCCCTGTTTCTGTGCGTGTGCGGCTCTCCTTGAACCCTTGCACACGCCCTTGAGAGAGAGAGAGAGAGAACAAACAAAAGACACGCACCACCACAACCACCACAACCACCACAACCACCACAACCCCCCCACACGCACGCAGGATGGAGGTTGCCATGGTGAGTGCGGAGAGCGGGGGGGGGTGCAACAGCCACCTGCCGTACGGGTACGCCCATGCGCGTGCCCGCGAGAGGGAGAGGGAGCGCGAGCGCGAGAGACAGGCCCAGTCGCGCGCCGCCGCCGAGGCCGCGCAGGGAGGAGGAGGAGGAGGAGGAGGAAGCGGCGCAGGGGGAGCCACTCACCACCACAGCAACCACAGCCAGCAGCAGCAGCAGTGTCGCGCCGCCTCCTCCTCCTCCTCCCGGGGCAACAACAGTAGCGCCGGCACCGCCTCACGCCCCTCCTCCTCCTCCTCCTCCTCCTCCTCCTCCTCCTCCTCCCAGCAGCAGCAGCAGCCGGCGCTGACAGGGAGGAAGAAGCGCCGGGGCGCCGAGGAGCGCAGGAGGAAGCGTCCGAGGAGCGGGGGGGGCTTTCGCCAGTCGGAGTTGGCGCTGCTCGGGTCTGAGGACGACATGATGAAGGAGGAGGACGACGAGGAAGAGGAGGAGGACGAGGAGGAGGAAGACGGCGGCAGAGGAGGGGGAGGAGGAGGAGGAGGAGGAGAGACGCGGCACCAGAGGAAAAGTTTGCTGTGCAACATGGGTGATGAGGAGGAGAGCGTCTCCCTCACGGACAGGCGCCCCCAGCCCGGGTACGAGCCCGTGTACAGCGCCTACGGCTGCTGCGAGAGGGTGGTCATCAACGTGTCGGGGCTGAAGTTCGAGACGCAGCTGAAGACCCTCACCCAGTTCCCGGAGACCCTGCTGGGGGACCCCGAGAAGCGCATCCGCTACTTCGACCCGCTGAGGAACGAGTACTTCTTCGACCGCAACCGACCCAGCTTCGACGCCATCCTGTACTACTACCAGTCCGGCGGGCGGCTGAAGAGACCCGTCAACGTGCCCTTCGACATCTTCTCGGAGGAGATCAAGTTCTACGAGCTGGGGGACGAGGCCATGCTCAAGTTCCGGGAGGACGAGGGCTTCGTGAAGGAGGAAGAGAAGCCCCTGCCCGAGGACGAGTTCAAGCGCCAGGTGTGGCTGCTGTTCGAGTACCCCGAGAGCTCCAGCCCCGCCAGAGGCATCGCGATTGTCTCTGTCCTGGTCATCCTCATCTCCATCGTGATCTTCTGCCTGGAGACGCTGCCCGAGTTCAGGGACGAGAAGGAGCTGCACGGCGCTGCTGGAGGGGCAGGCAACGGGACGGGACAGCCGGACAACGGGTACACCACCTTCAACGACCCGTTCTTCATCGTGGAGACGGTGTGCATCATCTGGTTCTCCTTCGAGCTCATCGTGCGCTTCTTCGCCAGCCCCAGCAAAGCGGGCTTCTTCAAGAACATCATGAACTGCATCGACATCGTGTCCATCTTGCCTTACTTCATCACCCTGGGCACCGACCTGGCCCAGCAGCAGGGCAACGGGCAGCAAGCCATGTCCTTCGCCATCCTGAGGATCATCCGTCTGGTTCGGGTCTTTCGCATCTTCAAGCTCTCCCGGCACTCCAAGGGTCTGCAGATCCTGGGGCACACCCTCCGGGCCAGCATGCGGGAGCTGGGGCTGCTCATCTTCTTCCTCTTCATCGGGGTCATTCTGTTCTCCAGCGCCGTGTACTTTGCCGAGGCGGACGAACCCACGTCCCAGTTCCAGAGCATCCCCGACGCGTTCTGGTGGGCAGTGGTTACGATGACCACGGTGGGATACGGGGACATGAAACCCATCACGGTGGGGGGTAAGATAGTGGGCTCCCTGTGCGCCATCGCAGGTGTCCTGACCATCGCCCTGCCCGTGCCGGTCATCGTGTCCAACTTTAACTATTTCTACCACAGAGAGACCGACAACGAAGACCAAACCCCAGTCGTGCAAAACACGGCCTGTCCTTACCTCCCGACAAACTTTCTCAAGAAGTTCAGGGGGTCCCCTTCCAACTCCTCTCTGGGGGACAAGTCCGAGTACATGGAGATGGAAGAGGGGGTGACGGAGTCCCTCTGTGGGCTGGAGAAGCAAAGCCACAGCAAGGGGAACGGGACAGAAATAGCCAAGAAAAACAGCACGAATCCCAAATCGGTGCAGACTGACGTGTGATCGCAGCTTTTTCCTCATCAAGTGTAGAATGATTATTAATGATCACAAAATCAGCATTGAGCAGGCGCGCCAGTCCAAAGTAGAAAGTGGAAAACAAACTGCGTACATTCATGCATAATATACTGTATAGACGCATCAAATATTATGAACTAATGAAACTGCAGATAAAGATGGATCATATTCCACTGAAACGAGAAAAGGAAGAATTTAAACACATTTCTGTGTCTTTCTCTGTAAAATCACCATCCTGGATTGGATCATTTTTTATTTAGGGAAATGCTGTTTTTTGCAGCGCTTTGGTTAGTTAGGAACCCCATATTACAAAACACAATAATGTCAACTCGAAATATTTAACTCCATGACCTGTTGCTAACTTTAATTCGCCACACTTGAATTAGGTTTCCTCTTACGCTGTAAAGTCAGGCAGCAAACAGAAGCGAAAGCCGTGCCAGAAACATCAGCAGGAAACAGTCAGAGAGGAGGTTTGCTTCACAAACGACTGAGAAGGAAAGGATCTTCCCAGCCTTTGCATATTATTTTAAATAATATTATTATTGCTATTATAATATAGGAAAACCTAACGGGAAATCCGTAAAACAAATAAAATAAGAATTAAATGACGTTTAAGGCACTTTAATAGTTTTCCGTGTCACTTTAGAAACACTTGAAGTATAAAGAAAACATAACTTACCGTTTTGCTGTTACAGAATAATCTCTGCCTAGTTTGCACTATAAAATATGCTGGATAAAACAATATACTAATATATATATATCTTTACTGTGATACTGTTGAAGGGGTTGGAAGTCACTTGGTAATATGTGCAAGACAATCGCGGAAAAGCCCGACTCTGGACACTCTGTGATATAAGGAAAGATGGATAGGGAAGTGGGATCCTATAGAGCTTTGTTTTTAGTTTTTTCAATATTTGCTTCTCCTTTTCGGTCACATTCTCCTCCTAATCCTAACTTCACCACCCTGCTCTCTCTCTCTCTTTCTCTCTCTCCCTCTCATCTCCCCTTCTCTCTCTATCCCATGAAGTAAATACTGACTGAACATACGCCTAAGACTGTAGTGCCCCACTTCACCCCAACCCCCACGCTCAGAGAGAAAGTAAATAAATAAGATGTATTGATCGATCATATGCTGATTTTTTCTATCGAGTCCGATACAAGCTGTCTGTGCCAAAGCTGCGCGTCTCTCGGAGCTCCAGGCCGAGCGCTATACCTGTTGATTGGTCTCCTGCTCTCCTGAATTGCAACCCCTTTGGCAGCAGACCCCCCGAGGGCAGTTACAATGAGGGTCCACGGCTTCACTGTGTTGCGCCGATGTCACGATT
The DNA here is from genome assembly GCF_036373705.1 of Amia ocellicauda. Classification (NCBI taxonomy): domain Eukaryota; kingdom Metazoa; phylum Chordata; class Actinopteri; order Amiiformes; family Amiidae; genus Amia; species Amia ocellicauda. The sequence continues at coordinate 6,424,356 of NC_089853.1, forward strand.
GCTTTCTCCACACTTTTGAATATCTAAAATGCGTAAAACTGACAAAAGAGCCATATCCGTGGACAGGGCAAGAGCGCGTCAATGGCACAGAGAGTGAGATATCCTAGAAAGATGCAGAGGTATTTCAAACAGAGAGATCGTGCTGATGTTACAACAGAGAAGCACCTCTTCCATTTACTGACATATCTGCAGCATATCCAGTGGAGCCCCCCAGCCCTCCTCGTTGTCTTATTTTGATGCATTAAATAAAACCACCTTGACGGATGCACGGAAGAAACGTGTTTGAAAGTGGGAGCCGAGGAGATGTGCACGCACGACCGTGTTGTGTGAAAGGAAGACCCCTCGGCCGTGAATAGTGCTTTATCTCCTATCTTCCCTTTAATGCCAGAGAATGACAAAAAATGAAAACCCTTTAAATGGAAACTGCTAAACAAACAAACAAGAAATATTTTTTAAGTTATGTTTTGGGTACATGGACTTTTTTCTTTCTTTCGTTCCTCTTTTTCGTCAATGGACAATATACCTTCAGAGGAAAAGCAGAATCCGGAGAACTAATTGTCTTCCCAGAGAGCACCCGCTTACATCGGACAAGGGGGTTTGCACACAGGTATGTCGCACTGCTATCTATATATCTATCTATCTATCTATCTATCTATCTATCTATCTATCTATCTATCTGTCTATCTATCTATCTGTCTATCTATCTATCTATCTGTCAGAGTGGTGTCTCCAGAGTTAATGTGCCAAGCTCTTGCCATTGCGCTCAGAGTTCACGGCTGCGTACATCCGCTCCATTCCCAATATTGACAACAGGTGCCACTGTACTTCAAGGAGGGGAAGCTGCCAACGACCATGCAGAGGCGTATTTCTCAGTGCAAATGTCTGTAAATGTCGTGTGGATGTTGGCTGAAGTGAGAGTTCAATTACTGGAAGCAGGGCGACCGTTACTTTCATTGCGCCAATGCGGCTCTTGTGCGTAAAGGGAGTGTGCCAGCGGGGCCGCCTGCGATCCGGACTGGGACAAAGCCCGCTGTGTGAAGGGCTCTGGGCTTTCAGGGAGGTGGAATAAGGCCTTATTTTCCCGTCCGATTGCACTTTGTTGAATAATTTATAGACATAAACTCATTACGACTGCTGCTGCAGTAATGCCGAGACTCTCTTTCGGTTATGTCATTGCATATAAGTCATATTTCATTTAATATACAAAACACAAACCAGTTCTTTCCTAACATGAGCACCAAGCAGACCGCGTTGGTCATTAATCTACATGAATTAGCTTGCCTTTTTTTTAAAGACACAGAAAGGTAAAATAAAGCGTCACCCAGGATTTGTTTTTAAAGAAACGCTTGAGTTTCCCTCTTACGTGCACCGCACAGACGTGTTCTTTGTAAATGATACGACTAGTCTTTCAGTTCATCACACAGAGATTAATTTATATATCATCATATACAACACAGAAATACTGAGAAAAACAACACATAGGTCAATTGAGTAACGACACCACTGCTTTCTCCTGATACAATGATGAAGGTCAATAGAAAGAAGTATCACACAATGAATCAGCCAGAACAGTTTCAATTAGATCAGCAATTCACTGCATTATTACTAAGATCCAATTGAGTTTGAGTGAAATAATTTCATTTCAGCTTCATCTGTTGCTGTTGCTGTACATGCACGTTAATCTACTGTCTCCCAGCTGTTTAAAACAATCTATCTGTCTAAAGTAAACATGCGCTAAATATTTAATTTCATAAACCTTTTATCTAGGGGAAATGAGAACAAAACTGAAAACAGCAGTAGCTCTGTCAGGAATACTTAATATATGAGTTATTATTATTATTATTATTATTATTATTATTATTATTATTATTAGTAGTAGTAGTAGTAGTAGTAGTAGTAGTAGTATTGCTGTTGTTGTTGTTGTTATTAAGTAATTAATTAATTAATTAATTAATCAATTCACTTTTTACTATTTGATTTACTTTGGGCTTTTGGCCCCGGTCTCAGCCTTTTAAAACCACAATTCCTATGAAGAGGCCTGAGAGAATATTGCCTCATTGTAAAAAATATTCAGATATTCAGTAAGAAACGCTGTTAACGGGGTGACATACACTTCATATAGAAGGTGTTTGCTTTGCTATATCGCCTGTAAGCTGGTTAGCTTGCTCAGTGGCAAATGTCAATCCCTGGACACGAATACTGTCAGATCTGGAACAGAGAATAATGTCAATTCACATCCACATGCCTTCTCCTTTACAAGAGCACGTACCAGGGGAGATCTCGAGGTTCTCATGACCTCACTGGTTTCTAACAGGCTCACATCGACAGGCTGTTTAGCTGTTGGTGTTGCCAGATGCACAGTGCCTTTGAATGCTTGACCCATAAGGGGGTCAGTGTTTGGGTTTGCATTGGATAGCCTGAGAATGTCAGAGTACAGTTTCATTGCGATTAAGATGATAACAGATTTGATATTATCTTTATTATTTTGGCTTTGGAACACACAAACAAGGGAGAAGAATTGCCCAGACTGCATATTTGCAATCAGATGTATTTACATGAAGAAGTTTGTGGTTTCTGTTCTCCGCCACTCTTGTGTGAAGTGTGATTTTCAGAAGCTGTTATGCCAGAAATATAGGGCGAGCGAACTGGCAAACTTGGAGATGTAGAAAGGAATATGTTCAAAGCGCACACTTTAGTGAAGGCAAACATCGATGGCTGGAAATGGCCAACAGAGCTGCGAACGTGTGAATTGCTCTGAGAAGGGATCGTAAGCCCACAGCGACGTGTGAATCCAGAAGTGTGAGATTTTTAACTTAAGGATCGAGCACGTATGTTTCTTTTTGCTTTTTTTTTTTTGGCAATTCAAGGCAGTTGAGACACCCTGCCAAGTGACAAGGTAAATCAAATCCTCATTAAGATTTCTACCTCTCTTTCAAAGTTGACCAGCCTTTTTGTAGCTACATCCATTGTTGAATTAATCTTTAAAAACTTTCGCTGTACGTGAGAACACAGCATTGGATTTGGTCCACATGGATTTGGAAGATTTTCTCTTTCCTTTTTTTTGTATCGGAAAATCATCTGAAGAATGATGGCTCTTTTGAACTGGACTTCAGGTGCATTCTAGCCCTGTGGATTATAAGATAAGGGCTCGCTGTTGTTTGAGTACAATGAAAGTCAATGGCTTTTATTAGTGTTTATCCTGTCAGGTTTAATTAATTGCCCTTACTTATCTGATAGGCAAGTGTCAGACTGTGATGTAGCCCTTTGAAGGTAGCTGCTTAAATACAATAGAAAAATGACAAACATTTTCTCCATGTCTGTAATGGGATACAGATTTAAGGTTCAAAACAAGTTTCTGTTTAAAATGCAGTTCTTATTTTTTTTTACTCAGCCCACCCAGTGTACGAAAAACAAAAAGCTAAGTCTGTTTAAATAATTTTATCAGCTGCATATTGAAAACACGCACGCAGAAGGAAATATTTAAACTCTGGGCAGAGCTACAGATGCTAAAAATTGAAATAAATAAATTAAATATACATGTGTAAAAGTCATCTAACAGTTTGAGGGCGAGACATAAACTGCAACCTGGAGAAACGCACGTGGAGGTGTGTGCCGTGTGCATTGTGCTGTGTTGTGAAGGTCACGTGATGATGTTTTTTGTGAAGGTGTGCTTTTCTGAACCTGACCTATCAGTGTGCCCTCAACCGTTCACAACATCGTCCAGGCCGGCTGTTTCTCCGATGCGTTTGTGTATTGAGCTGTACTGCATGGCACACAGATTCGTTTTCACGTCTTGCATTCTGCCCCCGGGGGCCACACAGACATGTCTCTCTTACTGTAATTCGACTAATTAAAATAAAACCCGAAACTCAACAGCGAAGCCATTCTTTCCACTCACACAGGAGGTTATCCGGGTTTTTCAGGTTATTCGTCTTTCTCCCATAATTAACGCTGTTTGTGTGTCTGTGTTGTAAGGTTTGTGCACAGCCCCAGTAGTGGTATGGCCACTTTATTAGAAAATAAAAACAAACAGACATGTTTTTCAAGAGGAAAAGATGCATCCAGTTTGGGTAGGTATTGGAAAATAAATAATTTAAGATCCTTCTTGTTAGTTGATCTAAGGATCTCCTTTATTTTAAACACTGTAGTACTCTGCAGAGAAATGCAAATTAATGAACGGAAGAAAGTCTTGGATGGAGACGAGAGAGAGAGAGAGAGAGAGAGAGAGAGAGAGAGAGAGAGAGAACCTCTTCAGCTCTGTCACCAGCTTCACTGAGATTTCGGAGTCTCCTGCTTCCTGATTTGTACCCATCGTGTCCTAAAATAGCTGCAGACGTGGTATTGTGTGTCATTGGGTTGTGAATCGCTTGCGGGATCTTGAAAGATGGCATGATGTTCCTGCTGTGCTGCAGCATCTTTACAGTCAGGTTCTCCGCATCGCTCTGTGGGGATGGCTGGGGATGTTGGGACACAATTATTGGTCTGCAACATCTGGGCACCGGTAAACATCTGCCATGGTACCTCAATACCCCTTCCCGTCTTCAAACAGTGCACAAGGATGGCTGTGCTGGCTGGCTAGTGTCATCAGAAAGACAAAGTGTTCCTTGGGATGTTTATTATTGCACATCTCTGTCATTTGCATTTGCGTTGCAGGGAAAAATGAAAAGCCTTAAGTAAATAAATGGATCATTTTTCACAGAGGAGTCTTGAAGCCTCATTGAAAAATCTGTGCCTGGACTTTTTGATCAATACAGTGCAGCACCTGTACAGAAATCTCACTCACTTCTCATCGATGCAGGTTTGTGCTGGTTCACACAGGCCAGCTGTTGCTTCAGACTCTCAGATGCAGAGTCTTAAACAGATCCAGGAAAGGAAAGGAAGGACAATTATGTCAGTTTGTAGATTTATAAGTAAGATTTGTATCGACCTGCCGTGCGGTCCTGTGCCGATTGGGATCCATAGTCCAGACTGTGCTGGTTCGAATCTGGGATGGATTGGCCTTGAATCTCTCAGGGTTTCCTCAGCTTGTGGCACTATTGTAGAGGAGCATTATTCCTGCCCATGATGGTGTAGCTCTTCTGCTCAGACTTGTCAAGGAATCAGCTACTGCCTAGACTCACTTCAGTCCTGAATGACTAACCTGATCATTGAAACATGCTGGTTTAATGCTAGTGAGCCATGAGACGTGTACATATGTGCTTCACCAATGTATACTGAGGGTCAGCATATCAAAGTGACTCATGGCCACCCTACCCCTTTTACTCGTCTGCCAAATTAATGTGTCACCTCCTGATTGGCTGGTTATCTGTGAGATTTGTAAAGCAGAGGCTTACAGGACATACCACGACACATAAAGCCCTCGACAACGAATTTAGGTGACTTTTAAAAATGTCCCTTTCTATTTGATTTGACTTAATGGTATTCTTTGCTCATGACTTTACAGTCATTAGTTAATTGTGCCTCTGAAACTCAGCTGTGATTACACCTTCACTAAAGTGTTATTTGAATTAACGGGCTGTACTAGCAAACGGCATTCAATTATTTAAAGAGCTGATCTACTTTTAAACAAAGACTGTAAGGCTAATGTAGTAATGAAGCATTTAATTCCATAACCGTTTTCTGTCCTTTTTGTTAATGGCTCAATTTAATTTTTCAGCTAAAAAAAAGAAAAGAAAGAAAAGGCACAGAGAAACGGTCACAGCCAGTGAATGACATACGGCCAAAAAATATGACAACATCGTGTGTAATAAGTTCGAGAGGGAACCGATTTGAAATGATTGTTTGCTGAATGTAGGCTGAATAATTTGCAAGGGCTCTCTCTACTCTGTACCGGAGACATACGCCCAAACCACACGCAGCCGACTGCCATTGACTGACTGACGAGCTCCACTCCTCGGCGGAGCCTTGTCCAGACAAATTACCTTAACGAGGCATCGGGGACGGCAGGCGAGGTAGTTCCAGGCGAGCAGGGCTGTCAGACACACACTGCAGGGACTGTCAGGAATCACACCGCAAAGAGGAGGGCAATCGGTCACGTTTCCCCCTGGTTCAACAAGGGGCTGTTCTTTATTTTCCAAACCATTGGCTCCTAAGAGACACATTAGGTGTGAGGGCACTGCTTTGCGAACGGCTGGTTGAATTGAGAGCTCTTACCCTGTGTTTATTATTACTAATCGTCTCGCAGAATCTGGACATGGCATTTACTGTAACCTCTGAATGCTCAAGGCTGCCCAGTTTACTTTATTCTAAATAAACTGTGTTGTTCAGCTATGGGAATGGGGGAGGAGAGTCGAGCAAGAATTCCTTTAAAACTGGCCTTTTTTTTTGCTGCACTTTCTGTACTGTGTACAGGGGTCTAACAAGCTATAAGTCTTACCAGATGGAGAGATTTTTGAAGAAACACTTAATCACTAAACCAACAACTACATCCAGCGATTATTAGGAACATTTAATAATATTGCCCTTTGCCAGCTGTTAATCAATTCAGCACATGACTACAAATCGTTTAACGGAGATGAGGACAACATCTGCCAAGATGAACACTAGGTCCTCCGCTTCAGGCCACAGTGCAAATAGCAGAGTATGAGATGTAGTCAAAGTCATACGGGGAGACTGAGGACAAGTTCAAACCTAGCTGCAGAAATCAACAACATTGCTGAAGTGGGCTTCTGTGACACCTCGCATGTCAAAACTGCCTGGCACTAGGGACACGATACTCTGAAAAACAGGTGTTGGTTAGTACAGATTCAGACCTGCAATTTCTGTACTGTAGAAACGTCTAATGTTTGAACGTTATTTGTATACTCTCTATCAGAGGCCTGAGCAGGACTCCGGCAAGATGCTCGATCTCTCTTCATGTCATGAGTGCAGTTGCTTTGGCAGGGAGCTGTAATTCGACCTGCACACAAAACAAAAGGCAATTTATCTTGTGCTGATAAATATTTTACCTCGTTGCCATCCTCATTTATGTTCCACAAAAAGGAAAAAAGGTTATACTTGACCAGATGACAAACGTTCGATAGTGGGCACACCATGAAATGTTTCCAGGACCAGTTTGTCTTGAGATGCACTTATTCACTCTTAGCATTGTGACATGGTGTGTATCTTGTTGGTAGTTGGACGGGTCCCTTCACCATAAAATTAATACAGTAATACAGAACATAAAAAACAAAACCCTCACTATCCAATTCCATCAATTACACATCAAACTGTACAAAGCACACAACTTGGTACAGCCCAAGACCATTGGATCTGTCTTTTTCCATTGGTAATATTATATATTATATAGTATATGGGTTTGCTGTAGATTTATCTTGCAAAAGGAACTGACCATGAAATATTTTTTTTTCCTTGCAAATGTCTGGGAAGAAAAACACAAAAACCCTCCAACAGAACCAAAAACAAATGGAACATGTAAAGCAAAATGATCACATTAATTGAATCATTTCCCAGAGTATTGTGACAGGACTGTAGCCTGTGGGTACATTTATATCTCTTCAGACACTTACAATTATGAATACATTGCACATTTAAGACATCATAAATAGTAATGACTCTTTCCCTTTAGGTGCTTTTTGATATAGCGCACATAACAATGCCCTTTACAATCGGATTAGAAGTGACTTCCCTGAAGAAATGTAGCCAAAATGTCGTGCTAATATTTATATAATGCATGTGAGCAATTTTTTATTTTTTTTTAATAACCGTGAGGCTGAATACGAAATGAAGGTCTGAAAATAGATCATGCGCGGACTGTGAAATAAAGCTTTTGGCAGATGGTGACACAGTGACTACATCCATGTGTAATCATCTGGGGTAAAAATGAGATCAAATTGGGATATTTTTATATCGATTTACGGGGTGCACATAGAAAAAGTCGAGCAAAGAATTTGAAAGGAATTCGGACATAGTTCAGATCTGTCAATAATCAAACCGTAGCTCGAGCTTTGTGTGAAACTATTTTTCTCTTTTGTGCGTTTGCTCAAAAAAATCCTGAAAGTGATGTTGGCTGCTGGGGATGAAGGGTGTTCAATGTCGGTGAAAGATTGACAGATTGAAGGGGTTAAAGACACAAGACAGTGATTGATTTCTACACACAAATGGAAGAATGTAGTCATGTGGAGAAGGAAGGCCAGTCCACATCTCCTCACTTCACTGCCGATGACACTTGACGAATCAACACACGGCAGAAACAGTTACGAGGGAAAGATCGCACACAGAGGACTGTTTGCTCCAAATAACTTGTCATCTCTCCACATCATATATTGTGCTATTGGAACAGATTTAATTTTGCCTGACAAACCTTGATTCATCCCACAGCATGGGGATTCGCATTTCAGGCCAAGACAGGCAGGATCCGATCCTTTCCCCCGTGGGTTTCTTGATGAGAGCACGTTGAGTTTTAATTCAACTGGCAGGTTGTTCTGAGAGTAGCATTGTTCAATTTGAGGACGACGGTTCTCATCTCTGCACGCTGGTGGAGATCAGGAATGGCACGTTTCTGAGTGGCATCCCGGCACTGAGGACAAAGTATGTGACTCCAGATTGAAGCGTGGCATGCTCTTCCTGTTTTTCCTGTTTTTCAGTGTTATCTCTGACCTACAATGCAGTCGGGCCGTGTCCGTAAAAGATGAATAACCCAAACATTCACAGGACAGACACAAGACTCAAGGCGGTCTATTTTGTCATCGTGTGTTTTTGGTAAGCGTTGCCTTTGAAGGCGGCTGCAGAATTTCTGATAGGCGGACACTTGTGGCGTGCCGGTTCTCCGGTGCTGAGACTGCCAGAGCCACTCCTCTTCACCACAGCTCTGCAGGACACAGGTCACGATTCAGAGCAAGACGAGCAATGCTCTCCACCCCAGTCCCTTCAGCTCTGCGGTGTGATGTGTTATTGTGTCGATAGACGCATCGAGGGCCTCACCCTACTATTCCATCAATGCTGGATTGCGCTAGTGTCCAAAATATCACAACACACGCCGGCAATCATGCTGTCCTTCACACAGACCGGCCTCAGCTCAGCGTCTGACCTCCAGTAAATCCGCTGCTGGCAGAGGCTGTCTTGTCCCGTTACATTTGGTCTTAGAGGGTACAGCATTGCAGCAGCACATTGGTGTCTAGTAAGCCCTGGTATTATGGGCTGCCTGCTTTGTCAAGATGACTTCAGTGACAGTCAGTGATGTTGGCAAAAGAGCAAACTCCTTCCTTCCTTCCCTCCCTCTCTCTCTCTCTCTCTCTCTCTCTGTTTGAGTACACTTCTTTGGATTCTTGCCGGGAATATTGTTGCACGACAGTAATGACTTTTACACAGTAACCTTAACGAAGACCTTGACTCACTCACAGCTCAACGTATGGTTCCAATTAATGGTGGGAATAGTAACAATTTTTAAAGAGCCATGTAATGGATAAACTTTGCCGAAAACAGGACCCTTTCCCTGCGATGTGATAAATGACCTGCCATTATAGTAAATTGCTCCCCCCTCCCTTTGAAGACAAACCACTCGTGAAGCGTTCACTTCATCTGAAGCAGACAGTATAGACACAGCAGTTTCAGCCGCCATGGGGCAAAGTCACTCCTAGGATTGCTTAGGCTCGACTGGTTTCAAAGGGAATTGTGTTTTTATGTTCTTGGACGTATTCAATCAATCAAACAATCAGCTGGTCGATCGATTGATCAGTTTATGAATAGATAGATTTTTGGCAGCTTTTCACGTTACAGTCAGGCATGGTAGTCGGACGTACTAATCACAAGGAGCTTTTTTTCATGCAGGACACAAACAAAAGATAAAGGGGAGAAATTATTAAATATAACCCTGTCAAAGCCATTAGCTAAGATAACTTCAGGCCATGGTTTTGTAAGCCGAGCACACTTGATTCTTGTCACTTTGTTTCCCCTTTAAACATCATTCAGTCCACCTACAGCTTTTTAAAGAGAGTGCTGTATTTATTAGTCAGACCTGGACAGCTGTTATGTAAGTGAAAGTAAAGTTTGCAGTCCTTGCATATGCAAAGACGCTGGTCTCTGGATATGTCATTAAAACAGTACAGTTGCCACCCGACTCATTGGACGTCCAATTAGTTAAACCTGATACGCAGCCGTGATATTTGATAGGACACTGAAAATACCAAATTAGCATAGCATTTTCTCTTATTTGGTTTTGGTACGTGCTTTTAACAATAGGTCCTTTTTCTCCCAAGCACAGTCTGTGATTTTTATGAAGTCACAGTTTCCTGTTCTGGACAGAGAACTTGAATTCCAGACCTATTCCTCGACTGGAAGCTTTCCATTAGGGTGATGGAAAACTCCGCCTCTGCTTTCCTTGTTTCTGTTTCTGTTTTTTGTGTGTGTGTGTTTTCGCTTTCTTGGACACGTCAACAAATCTTGATCGTTATCACTTTGACAGAGATGTGAGATGCTTGTGTTTTCAAAGTCAGGACTTGTGGATTGGCACGAGGACAGGTCTCCTGTCATGAAGGCATTTAAGACAAACACATGCTTTAAAAAAATAGAAGTCTTTATGTAGCGATGGATTATTACAGTTTCTAGTTTCACAGCAAATGCCAGTTAGTTAATACTGACAACACAATCCTACTGGGAGGGCCGTGTTGCGAACCTACACTGATTATAATATGCTGAAACAGCTCACCAAGGGCCAGGAATTGAGGTTATGTGGTACAGGTCCATCTTCAGTTCAATTCAGGTCAGTTTCTTTGGTTTATAAAATGCTACAATCCCAGAACAGAGCCTGGATAGTATGAGATCTTAGGATGTGAGGATTTAACCTATCTGTTGTCTAATGGCTGTCTAATGGAATATAACATTTCAATATAACAGTGATAAAATAAACAAATACATAACAGTGATATTAAAGCACTCTTGTCTGTCTCCCTCTCTCTCTCTCTCTCTCTCTCTCTCTCTCTCTCTCTCTTTTCCAACCAAGCAAGGAGCGAAAAGGGGGACATCTTGTCCTCAGTTTCAATGACATTGTCAACCCGAGTGCATGATTCCTTCCTGAAGGAGACATGAACTTGGATGGTAATTTTACAATTGGCAAAGTTTCGATCTAATCTGGGCCTTATCCAGACGCGAGCGTTCAAGATAAGAGCACTGATTTCAACGTGAGGGGAATTAAAAGCTGTCCCCGTCCCTGTGTCAGCCTCTCCTGAAGGGGAAAGGCCGTCAGTATCTCGCAGTGGTTCGCTGTGGGGAACAGAAACATTCAGACATTCAGAGAGAATTCAGGCAGGATATGCAAATGTGCACAGGGCAACATTCATGCATTTATTTATTTATCTCTTAACAAAGTGAAACACTCGAAACAAAGTGAATTTGGCACCGGCAACGAATCCACTTCCCATACAATCATCTCTCGCTCCGTTAAACCCGTGCACCTCACTTTGCTCTCAATTATTATCAGGGAATTATGCAAATGCTGTGTTCAGTAATACCTTTTAAGGTGATTCGGTCCAGCTACTTGTGTGTATTTATTTTTATTCTGTGGATGGAGATGGGATAAGAGTGTGGAGCTCTGTTGCTTCTCCCAGATGATTATGGCCCAGCCTGCCTCTTGAATAGTAGCTTCGTGATGGCCGTGCCAAGCTTGTTCACATTGAGGAGAACATGGCTGGGTTAAAGCACAGACTAGGAGAATTAGCATTGATTTATGCAGCCGTGTAGAGAACGCCTTTGTAATGTTCTCTGGAGTGTCTCTCAGCGCTCTGCATTAAATCAGTCTCTCTCTCTCACAAACACACACACACACAGCTCTCTCCATTACCTGAGTCTCTTTCTCACACACACACACACACACACACACACACACACACACACACAACTCTCTGCATTACTTGAGTCTCTTTCACACACATACACTGACACACACAGACTCACAGACTCATACACAACACACACACTCTCCTATATACACACACTCACATACACACTGATACACCCTCACACACTTACACACACAAAGTTTTTCTGCACTACTTTAGAGTCTTTCACACACACACACACACACACACACACACACACACACACACACACACACACACACACACACGGAAGGCAGTAGAATACACAACTTAAATTAAGTCAGGGCTGTGGTCTGGTCCTTGACGCAACAGGATGGTGAATATTGTTGATTATTTTTGTAACGTGTTGGTGTCAATGAATCACTGCCACTATAACCTTTTAAATGTATTTTTCCATTTCCGAAAAATGACTGGTTCAACCACTTGAGCAATTCCTAAATATCCCTGTAAGCTGCCATTGTTTGGGCTAAATCCAGAGGCCAGTTCTGACCAGCAGAACTATTTTGGTTTTACTCTCTGTCCTTCAGCTGAACAAACAAGGCTGATTACTGTGTGGTTAAGATCCTGATGTTCTGATAATGGCTCTGCCCAGGTTTATATATATATATATATATATATACATGCCTCTTGAACAGTAGTGTAATCCTGGTCGGGCCAGCTTGTTCACATGGAGGAGAGCATGGCTTGGGTTAAAGCACACACTAGCTGAAATAGTGTTGTTCTGTAAAGACAAGTCCAGTGGTGAATTTCACTTTGTTAGGATAGTTGAATAAGCAACTTGATTCTAAACATACAGTTTTTGAGATTTTCTGGGAAGGAAACCAAGATTTTAAGTATTACAAGTTACAAGCATTTTTATAATTCAATCAGTGTTTTTTTGTAATACAGATTAAATGACAAGCTTAACCCTGTTGCCAGCTGCCAGTTGCCAGATACAAACCCGGTACTAAATGACAGGTTTCCATTGTGTAGGGGGAGTAAGACCCCTCTAAAATCCCATCTCGCGCCATGTTAGTAATTTGCTGTTTTCCCCAAATCTAGGCCTCGCTGGTACAACACATATCTGGCCTCTACTGTATGCTTATTGTGCAATCGCTGTGGTAATAGTTTATAGCAGTTTAAAAGTGTGTTTTCTCATTTTTAATCATTTAAATGTCATGGGTCGACTGAATATTATATGAAGGATTGCCCTGGAATCCCTGATGTTCAAGTCTCCTGTCAAGCCTCATGATATTTCATGTCAAAGTATGAACTTGACTGTCTCACAAGAATAGTTTCCATCTGACTGAAGTTAAAGATATTGTACCAGAGACTACACATACCTGGACATAAACACAGAGCACCTGAGATGAGCAGCTGACAATGGAAACAGAGAAATACAAACTCACCCTGTTTAGGTATCATAAACTCACACAAGGGGAAAAAAGATTTACCCCACTGTTCTGTTATAGACGGTGAATTTGTTCAATACTTCATACCAAGTTCTGCTTCACACATTTCTTCATTTACTTTATTTACACAACAAAACTGAGTGCACTTTCTTACCTAAATTTAGAAAGCTGGGGCCGGACGAGGGTTACAACCTGTCTGGCGCTTTTGGAAAAAAAAAAAACTAGTCTGAATGCTCTCTTCGTCTCTAATGATGTCCTGTCTGTGGTGTACGAAACCCATTTCACAGGGCTAAAACAAGAACAGACGCAATCTGGGCTGGAGAGGGAAAGACACGCAGACATCTTCACAAATGCATGCTGGCATTAGCTCTCGTTGTTCTTCCTCTGTGTTTCCAACATCTTTCACAGAAGGTTGCGTGTAGTTGTCTGCTCTTCTTCAGTTTGAAATTAAATTGGGATGTGTTTTTCTTCGGTTGTTATCCTTTTTTGTGTGGCGTTTTGTTTCTCGCAGGCTTGGATGTTCCAGATGTTGCGTTTCTCCTCGGCGCTCCTGTCAGCCTCTCAGCTGCAGTCCACACACACAGCCGAGACTCTCCACTCGCTGTCCAAACAGCAGGCAGATGCATAATTAGTGGATCCACTTTTTGTTCCCCTTCACTGGTTGAAGAGCTGCAATACACACATCTATACCTTTTTTACTTTATTTCTCTTTTACATTGTTTTGGAGTTAAACCTTCTCCTTTAGGTTCTCTGTGCAGAAAGGTGCCATTCATTCTTTAAACACCTACACCCAAAATACCGAGTGCAGCTTCTGTATATGTGTATATGTCTCTGTAGCCGAAATCCCCCAGTGCTACATTCTCCACCGCCGAAAGACAAAATGTTGCATTTATAAAACTCTCACACACACTGCTCTGTCAATTATCTGTCATCTTATCTCAGAGGTTTAAAGTCTTTCTGCAGCAAAGCAAAGATTATTGTTTGCTAGTGCATCTTGGACGGGACTGCTGGGATGTGTGTTTAAGTGCCCGGGTGTCTGCTTCACCTTGGAGGGCTTGTCTGAACTTTACGCTGCGTGCTATCATCTCCAGCCTGTTCATTGGGTTGCTGAGAAGAGAAAGAAATGAGATCCACTGAAGGGAACCAAAAGCTGAACACACAGTCAAAGTGTCCCGGTGTCACGGCTAAACTGCGCTTGTGCTAACTTACAGTACAGTGTCCTCGCTCTGGTCTCCGGTATTTAAGAACATAAGGCAGTGTCCAATCGAGAGGAGGACATTCGCCCCATCGTGCTCGTTTGGTGTCCATTAATAACTAAGTGATCAAGGATCCTATCCAGTCTGTTTTTAAATGTTACCAAATTGTCTCTTCAGCCGCATCGCTGGGGAGTTTGTTCAGATTGTGACGCCTCTCTGTGTGAAGAAGTGTCTCCTGTTTTCTGTCTTCAATATCTTTATTGAATACATTTTTCTAGACACTAAACCTTTTTGCCAACAAGAAGAAATTAAGTGCAGCCTCCTTACATAAAACAGTAATTTGCCTGATTCACAAACTCTCCCGTCCTGCAAGCGCTGCCAGCAACGAGTGTGACTACAGTGCCCAGATTAGGGGGCAGGCAAGTGGTCAGGCTGCTGTCATATTAATGTAGCGTCATTGAAAGGCACTTTATTAAATAAATATGTGTATTTTCATAGGAATCCCTCATGATGCTGTTTGTTTGTGGATTTTTAACTGGATTTGCGTGATCTAGATGAGAAAACAACCTGTTTCCCTGCGACTCATTCAGAGTTCTTGCTTTTCATTGTTTAAGTTCGTCAGAGGCAGTTCAGTGCTCTGATGGCTTACTGGTTTTCACATAGACTGCGTGTTTTCTTCAGGGAGCTTTACTGATGCCTTTATGCCTCTTGTTGATCTGGTTTGCTGGATGTTTGGCGAAAGCCTGAAGGGCCTGAAGGATTTTGAAACAGGACGTGCTTTGAAACAGGCACTTAAATGGGAGGAAATTTACATAAACAGAAAGCACTCAAGCTTTGTTTAATTGATCGCACAGCTTTTGTTACTCATAGGCCTTGTTTTTTCACACATTTATATATTCTTTTTTTTTTTTTTAAACGTATCTCGACAGAATAGACTTTTAAAACTTTGTAATGACTCATGTCTTGTTGTCGTGGTTGTGCTCCGTGTTCGAAAGCCATGGACATTAATTTGCGCGTAACTGAATTAGGAATTTCTTCAAGCAGGTGCCCTCGCTCTGTCCGCTGACCTGACCTGACCTGACCTGACTGCGGCTAAAAGTGAACGATCCAGTGAAGATGTTTAATCATGTCGCCTTAAAAAAATGAGTCTTCCAGAGATAGTAGCTTTCTATGGCTCTGTGCTGGCCAAGGTTTAAGATCAAACCCCTATCCCGCCTTACAGTCTGCCGGGATTAAAGGTCTGGCTGGCACTGGAGCGGGGCGCCCCGGGCCTGTCTGGACTTGTGCCATCCTGGCAGTCAGATGATCAGCAGCCCGGCATCAGTGGCTGGTGAGCCTCTCCCCGTTCCCAGTATCCCGTCGGGCGGCATACGATGCAGAGAGTCGGGGGAGAGGAGGAAGACATAAATCAAACACACACAAAAACAGCACTGTGCTCTGTATATGCATGATGGATAGGACACTGGCAACAGTGCCCACAGAGAAGAAATAAATATATATGTACAGCTCTGAAAAAAATTAAGAGACCACTCCAAGTTCAGAAATCAATGCTAAGTGGTCTCTTAATTTTTTCCAGAGCTGTATATCAGACATATCTGTGTTCAATATACTTGCAATAGTTGATCCACACAGAGCACTCTGAGACGTCGCATCCTTGTCATTTATTTTTACACAATTAAAAGTGGCCAAAGTCTTATGCTGGATATACAGTCGAAAGCTATAGCCTACGTGTTGCTTTTACAGACACGATGGCCAGCAAACACACAAGTGCCGGTTTCTTCTTTTCAGTCTTCTTTTTTGGCTCCCATTTGCAAACTCTGGAAGTTGGACTGAGCTTCAGCGATGGTACTGAACTCTCCTCAGCCAGCGAGTCGAGCCATTAAGTATATTTCCACTATTATGTTGCTAAGGCTTTGCAATTGAAACAATGCAGCTCAAGGCTGAGTTTTACTGTATAGGAACGTCTTATGTTTGTGGTAAATGTTAGCCTCACCATAGCAACGGGAGGCTGCAATCTAGAAAGGGATGCAGAAAACTTTTTGGTTGAAAAAAATAAAAACATTTTTTCTTCCAAGGGCTTTTGAGATAACGGCTCTTTGGAGACAGCGCAGGGTTGGAACATATCTGTCAAACATGGTAAAAAAGCGATGTTTCCAAATTAAATACTGATGAAAGGATTAAGGAAAGGAAAACAAATTGGATTTCTTTGTTGGCACCCTTGACAGCTGCCTTCGAAACGTACTCCTTTTCCGGCGCTGAAAAAGCCTTTGTTGCGATGCAGCCCTGGTCCACAGTGTAAAGAAGACACGTGCTGTAGAAACCCGCCTAACGAGGTTCAGTATAGATTAATGACCCGGGACTGATGTCTCTCCCAAACTCCGATCACAAATCCTTCACTAGTTTGCATTCTCTGATTTAAGGCAGAATAATTCACCCTCCATGTCTTATCAGTTCACAAAGCACGGCCGGATAAAAAATCACAGAATGTCATAGTAATAGAGTAATGTCTTGTTTATTTATTTTCTCCCTTCCTTCGCTACCATTGCTGTAGGGTAGAGTTGCGTAGTAATGGAAGACTTTGTCCTTACATTCATCCCAGCTGACAGGTTTATTAATTTCCTTTGCTGTTTGTTGTTTTTAAATTCCACCACATCTCGTTTCCTCCCTCTGCCCCCTCCTCACATTGTCATTCGCTAAACATTGTTTGGAAAACCTCTTAACCACAGCAATATTCATCAACCACACAGGGGTCTGAGATAGTTATTTTTAAGTTTGTTGCATACACTTTCTCTGAGTGTGTATGTACTCTATTTATACACACCGTAATACCAACACTAATCATTCCGGACTCGCGACTTGCATAGAGGGTGGGATTGTTTACAGGCACCATGACCAGTTCCCAGGTCATATTGACTTACGGGGGACCACAGACTGAAACCAAGAAAACTGTTGTGAGGGGGAAACGGCACAGTTTTCCATCAGCCATCCATCTGAAGGATTGTAGTAATCATTGTGGCTGTGGATTAAGGTTAGGATTAGGGCCGGGTCAGGCCTGCGCACTCCTAAATACATAATGCCTGTAGTGTGTTTGTGATTGCTCAGTCTACGCGCACCGTGTGTGTGTTGTCGGCAGTGTGCTCTCAGGATAGGGACTTCAGCGGGGCACTCTGGTGTTTTGTTCCCGGCCTCTCGCCGGTGCCAGATGTAACGTCGTGGATGTAGTGACATGACGAGGTATTGAGCTCCACGGCGCAACACTGTGTCAGCTCTAGCAAGCCCTACGAACAGAAGAAATTACACTCAGGGAGCAGGAATGAATGAGTCGCTTTTCTTTGCCTGGGCGAACCGCATCCAAAGAGGTGGGCGGTTTGTTAAACCGCATTACAGTGGGTGATAGAGTGCCAAGCGCTGGGCACTGATTAGCAGTGCGTCTTGGCGAAACAGGGAGGGCGCTTTAGCCCTGTCTTGTGTCTCAGTCTTTTCTTCGGCTTGTTGTGTGTAGAGCGCATAATCCAGCCTGAACCAGGATCCCGCTCTTTGTTTCTCTTTGCTGATGCGTTCGGGGATCCAAGGATTTGGTGCAACGAGACAATGCGCCGCTCTCGGGCCGTGTGCAGCGCAATGACAGTCTCAGTGCTGAGCAAGTTTGCTCTTTATGTTCAGGAGAGGCTTTATCATTATGTATTTAGAAAACACATCCTTTAATATCCTTATTAAAGGAAGCAGCATGTTCATGTAAGCCTGTAAGGAGGCTAACTGAATTAATCAGGTGTTATATATATATATATATATATACTCTGTATAGCAGTAGTACAGTAGTGTGTCAGGGGTACAACTCCTGTCTAGTGCTGTGTATGGTGTTGTAGGCCGAGCTGAGATTTATTGGGGACTAATTCCCCTTGCGTACTGGTGTAGGTATACGCCGAATGTGACAGGACCGCCGGGGCGCATTGCATTATAATTGTGTGAGGATTCCTTGCCATATTAAGTGCCTATCATGGCTCTATATTAATATTTGATATTTGGGGTTGTGTTGTGTGTCACATATGGTGAACACTGAGGGGATCGGAGACTGCTGGCAGGGGGGGTTGGACCTGTAGTTAGTGGGCTTATTATATAGATAAAGTAAATATATATGCTTGCTTGCTTTTATAAAAAGCAAGACTCAGTTGGGTTTCATCTCAATAGACCTCAATCAATGTCTTCACTCTATTTTGATAGAAGCTGTTATTATCTGGCCAGACATGCCAACATATTGGATTAGAGTGGATTAGAGTGAGTACAAAAATTAGCTTTATTATCCTCATCTCTGGTCCCTGTGCTCATCATTTGTTGGCTGCAAATGCTCAGCCTCCAGAGTGTGCAAGTTATTATTACACAATAAGAGCTGCAGTGCCCCTACATTATGCCAATTTATTGACAAGTGGCCAGCTATCATTTTATTGGTAGGAGGCAAGATTGAAATGCCTCCTCTCTCTCTGGCTGCTGGCTCTGATATCCATCTCGTTTGTGAGCTAGATTTTGTTTAGTTATAAGTGCATATGAGGTATATATGTGTGTGTGTGTGTTTGAATTAAGCATTTTAAAATAAAGCTGAGCCCTATGGGTGCTGTATGCTGTCTGTGATGCAGGAGTGTCCTTTTGCCTGTATGGGAGCAGATCCCCTGCCACGAATCTGACGCTGCTAATTCGATGTGACTCTGTGTCATGGAGTAATTTGATTTAAAGTGCACGGAGCTAGTGACTTCCGAATGGTAAACCCTTTTGTCACTTTGAATCAGAATTACACTTTCGCCCGACCCCCCGCTCCATCACAAATGTCACGCCTGATTTATGGGCCCCGATTCTTTTGTGGGAAATAAGAGACCTGAAAATGAAAACATGCACAACAACAACACACAACAAAACTTCAGTGCGACGCTCCGTGTTACATCACCTGGAGCAGGAGCTATAGTGCCAGGAGAAAAATCCTCCGTTTCAATATAACATATATATATTTTCGAGTGAGCTCATAGAGACACACATACATCAGTGTGAGGAGGCATATGTAGAAGATTATAAATAGCAGTCTGATGTCATTTGTTTGCTTGACCTACTAAGGGAAGACCTCTGAATTAATTCTCTTTCTTGAATATTATGTGGATTATTGTGCACATTGTAATTTGTTTATCGACTGGCTGCGCACTGGAGCACGAGGAGTGCAGAGCAGACAAGCCTCTATATTCCTGCTTACTAATAATCTGAGTGCCAAAGCTGTGCATCTTTTGCTTCTTTTATTATATTCTTTTTCTTCCCTTCTCTCTCTTTTCATCCGTCTTTTCACATCCATCAGAGCTACACATTGCATATGATAGACTACAGTCACCCCCTTCAGAGAGCTCTCCAGAGACACATTTCATTGATTCAAAATGACTTCGAAAAGCTATTAGAGCTACTTTTGCCTTTTCTACATTTAAGTGGATGAAGCAGATTGGATGGGGGGGTGAGAAAAATCATCCAAAAATGGTTTTGGTAAGAAAGTGTTCAGTAAAAACGATCTGTTAAAATGTAACACTTTAGACAGGTGAGAGTATATATATCTTCCACAAGCTCCTTCAAAGCAAAGCTACATCATCACAGCAAAACAGCTTTATGGAACATTTAGTTTTCCGTTTTCCACATAATCAGTCATAATCAGACTTTACTACAGTCCTGTTTTTAGATGACCATGTGTCATTTACAGGTCTTGTTTGAGGTCACCATTGTTAGTCTCACCACACCTTGCCACACTTTATTCAAATTCCTCTGTGCTTCACAATGCATTTCTGTGCCTTTTACTGTGGTACACATTCTTAAGGGATTGCAAGGCTAGAACGCTCAATGGTTGGGGGACTCTGCTGATTGAGGCCTGGTAATAAACTGTCACCGTCCCTGTCATGCCAACTTGATTTCCATCAGCCGCTATCACAACACGTGGAGACAGCACACATGCTAGTGGAAGCGATCTGCAAGGGAATCGGGTTTCTGTGTCTGAGCACACAAGACGGCGGGGCTTTTTGATGAATTATGGAAATCGCAGGAGCACCAGGGAGATGGAGACAAACTGCACAATTACAAGAGCAGGGGGTGACAAGTTGCACGGGAAATTTCATAATTAAGGACAGATTAGAGATCGCAGCAGGGCCCAAGTATTCTCTCCTGTCACTCCAGGGAAGCGTTCTCTCGGTGGGCTGTGGGGCAACAAGACCCCCGGCTGTACAGAGAGCCATCTGATGCCGGGGCTGAATGAGTAATTCTAGGAAATAAACCTTTTATCTAGTTGCTCCACTTCCTCTGGGTCAGATTTAAAATTCCCTGTCAATGTCTGTCTCTTCCTTTCTGAAGAGGCATCTTATTATTCCTGTCTCTGATCTGAAAGACCTTCCCTCAGCCTTCTCTTATGGAGATTGCTGAGTGTAGGTTGTGGGATGCAGTCCTTTGATAGCATCCAAAACTTAGTTGCCAATAAAGCTGGGTGAGAATTGAAGGTAAAAGAAAGTTCACTGTGGTCCTACTGGGTGTCAGGAGTGGTGAGAGTCTGATTTAAGTGTAAATTCAAGCACAATATTATTATCTTTCCTAGCACCTTGTTACGAACAAACACACAAAAAACAAGATGAGAAATTAAAAAATGTGTCTCTGAATGAATTCAGTTTAAATAGTGTGCTCTCTGTATTGTGTATCTGTATGTAATAATTACCACAAAAAAAATATTTTATACCTATTATTCTCACAACTTTTATTGTTTAAAGACTGGTTTTCTTCCTTTGGTGATGTGATTGTTTTTTTTTTCTGCTACTGCATTACAAGTACAATGCAGCAAATTATAGACCACTGTCACTGCTGAATTACTACTGTAATACTACACACTATAGTGCGCTGCTGTTTGTGGAATTACGAGTGTAATACATTGTGGATCACAATAGACTCCTCTGGAGGTCTGGAAAATATGGCATTTTACCTCCCAACATGCTGCTGTGGCTGTCTGAGCAATATACCTGTCTTTGACATATTTGTTTTTCAAGCCAAACATTAATGTCTGCCTTGGTGTCAAGAACTGTGCTTTCTAGATCTTAGAGGAGAAGAGAAATAGTAAAATATGAAATATCCATCATTAAATAACATAATACTAGAAGGGACTATTAAACTATAATTCCACATGCGTAGATGAATCATTTATAACATATCTATAAAAGGATAAGAATGGGAAAGCAAGACGTGAGCCTTTGTGGAAGACTGTTCTCTGTGCCTTTTTGTGTTGTGTTGTTATGTTCATTATCATGGATGGGGTTTATTTTAATGAGTTTGTAAATGGTGTGTAAACACGGGGGACAATTGGAAAGCTGCGTGGATCCTGGCTGTTTACTTCAGCTGGTGATAGGGGGCTATTCCACAGTGTGTTCCACCATCAGGGCGCTGAGCAGCGGAGATCTGTTGCAGATAATTGGCCCCAATGCCCATGACCAGCTGACCTAATTAAAAGGAAACAAATAGCACAAATTGAACACAGCTCAGTAAACACACGGGGTGAGGATAATTACTATAACAATAGTGTCTCAGCCAGCCTGCCTTCCCTCCCCTCCGCTCTCTCTAGCGTCTTCCCTGGAAAGCAGATCACTGAAAACATGCGATATTTGAGGAAACATGATTCCTCCGCTATGATATAATAAATGTTGCATAGTACTCTGCGGGCTCGCTGGTAATTTGAGAAAAAGCCCAGCATGAATTATGCAGGGTGCCTTGAAACGAAGGTTTAGGGACGGCTGTGTACAGAAGGGAGATCGTTGCCTCGGCCTGTCCAGGCTGCGGTGCTTTGTAAGAGTACGGTCCCTGCGTCTGTGGCAGACGGCCCCAGGCAGCGATATGAAAGCCGGCACGGGGATGTTTTGACTCCCTCATTTAGTTGTGTTTGCAGCAGGGAAATGCTGTGTGTTTGCGGCTGTAGCTCAGCATTCAGGGTCCCTTTTCCCATTTTAGTTTTTCCTTGCAATTGTTATTTTCATTCAGGCTTGGATTCTAGTGTCCATATCCTTCATTCTCTCGATCTAAATGAATGAATGAACTAGACCAGCCCAAGGAGAGCGGGAAAAGGGGTTCTGATGAAGCCAACAGTTCTTGCTCACAGTGTGGGATTTCATCTTTCACTTTTGCAATACTAAAATGGTTTCTGTTTTGAATTAAAGTTGGGTGACCCTTCCTACTCCTGCAATATCATTTATTTTGCATACATTGAGATGATGACAATGATCAACTCAATTGTGGAACATGGCCACATCTGTGTTCTCAGGGGCATTTAAACGCAAGCTACTCCTCCACTGGGTACCAAATGATAGGTGCTTACTTACAAAATGCAAGCTTATATCTTGTGTATCTCAACAAAAGTTGATACAGCCTTAAGGGCCAGTTTTGTAGCCTGATTACACCATTTCTTTTTGTAGCAAATTATCAGACACCACACTGAGGATACGATCATGTTTTCCTCTGTATTCTCTTCTATTCCTCCTTTGTTCTCTCTCTCTCTCTCTTCCCAGTTTTGGCAAGAGTGCCAAGCAAGATGGTTCTTGTGTCTTACAAAACAAATGCCACCTTCCATTCCCTGTTTGTGTTCTCCATATGGGAACTTCCAATTGGCTGTACGAGAGAGAGAAATGCTGAAGGAAAATAAAATGCAAATCGTACGTCTTCCCCAGCAGAAGGCATAAGTCATTTCTGTGTTATTCATGCTGGGGACCACTGCATAAATCAGCACCTTCAGATTGGTGTGCTGCCTAGAATCCAGACAAATCATCCAGAGAAGAAAGAGTCAACATAAGTCAACCTCACTGAGTGCAAAAGACAAAATGTTAACAAGATTCTCCTTCTCTTCTCTCTCTTCCTCCTGACAGTACTGTTACACGTCAGTCCAATGAAATTCGAGGGTCCTGTCACTCTGAGAACAAGCTTCCTAGCTAAAGCCAACCTGGACTGCAAAGTTGGTGATCTCGTTGGATGCTGCGATGAACGATGAGCACGAAGACATGACCCAGTTGAATGCCTTAATGAAAAAAAAAATATATATATATATCAGTTTTACATTCAAGGGAAATAGACCTAGAGATGTATCAAGGGTATTTTTTATTTTGTTGCGTTTTTTTGTAAGTGTGAAACAAAGTCTTTTATGGAACTGATGTTAATATTTTAGTATTACGGACAACAGTGTCGGGCTTGTATTTTAGTTAATTTTTTCCAGTCTGCTTTGTGGTTGTAATAAAATAACAACCACGCAAATAAATAATACATGCTTGCAGTCAGTCTTCTCTATGTGGCAATTTTATAATATTTTGTTATCAGTATGAGTTTTATTTTTAAACCAAATGCCACTGGCACAAGTGGAGCTGCTGAACAAGTTACTGATATATATATATATATATATATATATATATATATATATATATATATATATATATATATATATATATTTATATGTTGCTAATATATATTCCTTAAATGTGTGTGTTTGCATTTCTGCATTCCTTTATTTTCTGTGAAATGGTACATACTGCACTTGAATCAATATTTTGTCCATTTTTTCCAAGAATAAATCAAAAACAGTTCCATTGCGCTTCGATGCTACAGGAGTGAGTGTGTCATCTGTGTCTCTCAACTGCATACACTACACTAGTGTTGAGCAGTTGTGCTCTGTAGAGTCCTGTTTGTGTTTTTCCTTTGTCAGTTGTGTTGTACTATAACTGACTGTTCAGTTAAAAGTTTGTATAATTATTATTATTAATAATAACAATAATAATAATAATAATAATAATAATAATAACAACAATAATAACAGCTATGGAAAAGGCTTCTATTTTACAGACTTCCAGAAAGTATACAAAACAAACACACAACCTTTCAATGGAAACAATACTGAAGCTTTAAGAACATATTTTCTGTTACATTGTCTCATTATGTGATTTTACGTTTTCTTTGATTTTTTGTGCTGGAATTTATTTAGCCATTATATACCAATTCTGGTACGGTCATCTCACAACCATCACAAACAGCACATGTAGGAGGATCTACAGGGAATCTAATCACATGAATCTGCAGGTGACGCACTCAACTCCTCTAGCGTGTGTACATACGCCAGAGGTCTATTTTCTATACTTTGCTTTTTTCTATTTCTTTGGAGAGGTGGGTGTGTGGTGCATATTTTTATTGGGGGATACAGAATGCCAAGGTGTTGCAATATGTAGGAATTTAAAGGAGAGTATGTATTTTGTGTGTGTGTGTGAGTGTGTGTGTGAGTGTGTGTGTGTGTGTGTGTGTGTGTGTGAATACCAATACTATTAATGTTCAAGTGTTTTTTTTGTTTTTGTTTTTGTGGAAAGTCTTTGAAATGAACAGAAAACAGTTGCAATTGCTTTGTCTACCTGATAAATAAGCAAAAGATTTTTGTTTGAGTATATGTCTATGAAGGAATTTAAAACACAGGCTCCTTAATCTCATACAAATGGAGCTTATCAAAGTAATTTTCAGAGAGAATAGAAGAGTTAAACTGTAAAGCATCCTACTGTCATTAATGGAAGAATACAGACATGTTATTCTCATAATTGCATCCTATGGCTAACAGTGTTTTGCAGTTATGACAGCTTCTG